>NC_051445.1:6136554-6233466 GCF_001649575.2 Kryptolebias marmoratus | reverse complement strand
GTTTGTATGTAATGTATGAATATAATATACAAGTTTCACTTTTTAAATGGAATTACTGAAATCAATCTACTTTTTCATGATATTCTAATTTTATGACCAGCACCTGTATTACGATACACCTACATATTTACACCTCTATACTGCATAGAATTCTATAGTTTTCGCCACAACATGCCTGCAGCGTGAGACTGAATACAGGGAGGCAAAATTAAAGAATCTGATGAAACGGGCGCTCCAAACTCATAAAACACAGAAGAAACTTGACTTGGATGGGAGAGTGTTTGTGTGAGATCTAAACATCTGTGCAAAAAGTGTTCCCAACATTCAGCCTGACTCCGGTTTTAAGGGTTAAACTCCCTGAAGTCCAACAACACTTCCTCAGTTTGACAAACTTTCTCAGGTCAATGTAACTTCTGCAGCAGCGACAGACACACAACTGGGATTCTGCCTTTAAAACATGGGGTTCACACATCCAGCTTCTCTACAATCAACAAATAACACATCCAGCTTCTTACTAACAGATGTTAGTGAAATTAAAATGAAAGAACACGTATTAATTAAAAAGTTAAAAATGTAAAAAATTAAAAGGTCAGACGTGAAATAAGGCCAAATATTTTAAACAGCTACATCTAAATGTTTGGGTATCCAGCAGTTTCAAGTGACACAATGATATTTGAGAAGTCAGGTGAGAATGAGATTGTTGTTGTTGATTCTGTTTAAGTCTAGAGGCCCCGCGTGTCTCACACAAAGTGACTTTAAAGACACTAAAGTAAAAGAAGAGAAACAGTCCAAACCTTTGGTAATGCATAGTTCTTTCCTGAACCCTTCAGAACATCAAGCATTAAATCAGCCTCCTCTCTGATTCTCATGCAGCAGCTGATTTTTCACTCCTGTCTACAAACTAAAATAAAGAGCAATGACAACAACAAAGAAATGGCTCTTTTTTCCCCCAGGGCCTTCCTTTTACTTTGCGTTTTCGTTTCTTTTCTTTCCGTTTGGTTTCTGAGCCGGAGCGCCGACCCGCCCGTCTCCTCTGAGCAGTAAAAGGCAGCCGCGGAGCCGGATGTCTCTCTGGTCTCCGTCTCAGGGCAGGAAAGGTTCGTCCTCGTCTTCGTCCTCGTCTGCGCCGGGACCCGGGTCGCTCAGGCACCTCATCAGTTTCTGCTGCTCTTTCGCCTCATCTTTGCCACCGGGCTTGTTTGGTCCACTGGAAGGAGGCCTCATCATCAGGCCTTGGTCCTCGTCTTGCTCCTGCTTCTCAGCCTGTCTGAACTCGTCCAGCAGCTTGACAGAATCCGGAGAGTCTGGAGACGCCAGGTCCACCTGGATGGACGGAACACCGTCTGCCGTCGGCCTTACGTGGTAAGATTGTGGATCTGCAGGCAGAACAAATCAACAAAAAAAATTTAAAAGAGCTTTCAAATACAATCCCATCTCCATAAAGGTTGGGACAACATGTAAAAAACATAATGCAATGATTTACAAGTCTCATAAACTCAAATGTTATTCAAAATGGAACATAGTAAACATTAAATGGTAGTTTCTAGAAAAAAAAATGTAATTTTCAATTTTATGGCAGCAAAACATCTAAAAAGAGTTGCGAGAAAAGAAAATTTTAGAGAGGCTGAATCCCTCAGAAGTAAAGATGAGCAGAGGTTCATCAGTCTGCAAAAAACTGCAGCTAAAAACAGTGGAACAATTTCAGAATAATGCTCCGAAGTGGAAAATTAGGAATAGCCCATCATCTGCAGTTCATAAGATCATCAAAACATTTCTAAACTCTGCAGAGATCTCTGTGAGAAAGTGACACGGGTCTGATTCTGTTCGTCAGCCTGAAAGAAGAGTCCAGGAGCTGAACTGACCTGCCTGCAGTCCAGACGTCTCACCAACAAAACAAACATCTGACGCATCGTGAAACAAATAAATCCAGCAAAGAGGCAGGACCGTCGAACAGCTCGAGTCAAATAAGAATGGGGCAACATTCCCTCTAAAACCTCAGGTCCAGATGTTTACAGACTGATGTTAAAAGAAGAGACGCTTCAGAGGGAAACATCAACCTGGAACAACTTTGTTGACGTGTTGCTGCCATCAGTCATAATCCCTGGATGTGTTTACCATGTTCTACTGTGAATAAAACGTGAGTTTATTCCATTTTGTAAATCATTGCATTGTTTTTATTTACATTTTACAAAAAGTCCCAACTTTTTCAGACTTGGGGTTGTAGATCTAATCGTATGCCATCATTCCATCAGCATGCATGAGCACACAATGAAGAAGGGAGAGACGTGGATGACTGATGAGGATCACACTCTAATGACTGCAGGTTTGTTTTTAACAATGCCAGTCACAGTGAAAACATGCTGAATCAACCTCCAGTGTTGGCCACATTCTGCTCAGGCCTCCCGTTCGGGACATGCTCAGCAGAACTGGAGCTGTTCGGCCTCATCGTTCATGAGAGGTTAGTACAAATTACCAAACATGCGTGTTAGAGGTGCTGTGAGTTTACCTCCGCTTCAAACGACACCTCCTACACTCTCTACATACCTGAAGGCTTTCCTTTTTGCTGATGAGCAGGTATGAAATCAGTGTGTCTGCCTAAAATAAAACCACACTCTGGTTTACATAAATCTGAAGAGAAGCAGGGTTTTCTGAGCTTTTATTCCTGAACTTTAAACAGTGTCGGATCCTTCCGAGGCCCATTAGTAATGCAATGAATTCCCGTTGGGGGGTTTTGAGCTGAAAACAACATGTTGGAAGCCGGTCTCTGGTTGCTGCCAGGACAGATGTGTTTACCTGAAGCCAGTCTGGCTCGGGACATGGTCGGGGAGTCTGCAGCTGCAGCAGGAACCGTCAAGTAAGTCGTCATCTCCTTTATCTGGGAAAACACACACATCTCCGCTTTATTCGGGGTTTTGGAAACAGAAATCCCACAAACATTCACATTCAAAGCTGAACCAGGATGGGAAAATGACAAGAAAACAGCATTGGGACGCATTTAATTACTTGGGAAACTGAAGAGCGCTCAGCGAGTCTCTGATAATCAGCAGAATTAAAATGTTTTGCTTCATGGGAGCCTGCAGAAACCTTCAGGTCCACACTGACTTCTACTACATTTGATTTACTCTGAAAAGGAGTCCTTTCATTTTCTAATTACAGGCTGAAGAACTGGGAAAGAGTGTAAAACTGCTAAACTGACAGAGTAAATCAGTTAAAAGAAATTAATTTAGCAGACAGGAAGTGGACTCTGATTGAAAAACAAATCATTTAGCTGAAATAAATGATGTGGCGCTGCTCTCAGACCGACTCTCTGCAGTTAACTACAAATGTCAAGATTCACCAAATAACTTCATATCAAGCAGAAAAGTTTGATTTATCCAATTCTGACGAAGTCTCAGTGGACACCAAGAACATTACAGAGCAGCAGTAATATTCCTTCATGCTCGCTGACTAACTCTGCTCAGTTCCAGTGTCATCAGTATGTAGGATTTATGAGGCGAGGGTTGGTGTGAGGAGTGTTCCCCACCTTCTTGTCGAGCTCGATCATCTTCTGTTTCTTCAGAAGGAATTCGTTCAATCCGTCCTCAAAGGGATCGGCCACCAGCGTGTGTCTGTTGTACGAGTGCAACTGAGAAACAAAACAAAACAAAAAAAAACATGCGTGACTAAATATTTCAGCAGGCGGTGCTCAGTAAGATAATTTCAATGTTCAAAAAAAAGAACAAACAAACACAACGTAAACTAATAAAGTAGCAGTACTTCAGCACAGATTTGAATTAGTTACAGGCTCAGGGAACTGTGGTAAGTTTAATCAGAGAAAGAAAAGATGATGATGTCGGCAGCATCAGACGTGTTACCCTCTGCCGTGTCCTCTGAAGGTTGCTCCTGAGGATTTTCCTGATCTCCTCCTCTCGGCCTTTGCGCAGCTGGGGAAGAGCTCTCTCTGCAGGCTTAGGAAGAGCAGGAGGGATCTTGGGCTGAATGTTCCTGAGAAACACACAGAAAAATATATTCTGATGCTTTGTTTTGTCGACCGAAGCAAACAAGAAACCGTGAGGCTCGTTTACTTTAATGAAAACGTAACTATGAGATCTGAGCAGGTTGTCTCCAAACAACTTTCATCTGCTTGTTAAATTGTTTCGGTCTGTATTTGTGTTTAGTTTTATCATTAAAGAATACTTTGCTACAACTATGATATATTATTTGTCATTTGCTGGGTACAGAACATTGTTAAAGCACAACAAATAGAACCTGTCACTGATGGAGCGGGTCAAAACTGCACCGAGCTCAGTTTAAATAAAACTCACTGCATGGAAACAGTGGAGGGCATAGCAGACGGCAGCCTGGATCCACTTTCCACCATCTGAATGGCGTGTTTCATCTCCATCTTGTGGTAGAAAGCGATGAGCTGCGGCTCTTTGGAGCGTTCGCCTACAATCAGGAACTTCTTCACGTATTTCTTGTTGAAGCGGTTCAGTCTGAGAGGAGGACACGAAGGCCAGTCAGTGTCTGTGATATTTAACATCAAAAGTCTCTAATTTCAGAGCAAAACATTAAGATAAGAAATGGAAATTCTGACAAATTCTGATTTGTTTCCTGGTGGAAAACCTCCCTTCTTCTCAGGATCAAAACCATCAAACTTCTTTTGTAAAATATTTAAAGCATAATGTGAAGAGTGGCTAAAGTCAACTCTGGTTAAAGTCCTTACTTGTCCTTCCAGTGGTGATGTCCATAATGTCCACAGATGTCCTCAATTCCAGTCAGTAAATGATCGAGGAACTGCAGATTAAAAGCAGAGGAGTTGTTGAACAAACAAACAAACAAACAAACAAACAGAACGCTCCCTAAACCTTCTGGCCTCAACCGTCTCTCCATCATCATCATCTTTCTTTCTTATAAAGCAAACTAAAATCAGACACAAACCAGTTCTGGTTGACGTTTCCACAGCCCATGTTACAAGAGTTACAATTCTATAACATTTACAACAAAAAATGTGACAAAAAACTATTTATCTTATTTTATTTGTATTTTTCTCTCTGTATGAAATGATTCTCGTTGGATCAAAAAGATTTAATAAACCTTTAGTTTGGTTTATGACTCAGAGAGTGAAGATGACATCGTGTCCTTTTTGCTCCACCACAGTTTCGGTCCCTAACAGGAGAACCAGGCAGCAGCAGGAGACGAGTTTTAACATCGAATCGATGAGAAAAGCAAACAGCAGCCGAGATGATTGACTGGACTGAGTTAGAAATGTGCAGGTGACTGCAGCCGATCCGCGGGTCGCCCCCGGTCTTCTCGCTGAGCCTGCAGGTGACAGTCTGACGGGCGGCGTTGCTATAGTAACACGTCATTAAGCAGAACCGCAGAGGTGAGTGTTTTACATAAAACTGCCCGGCACTTTCCAGTTAAAGTCTGTAGCTGACGAGCGAGTTAAAGAATCGATACAAACAAGCAGCCTTTTGATTTTTACAAACATCTAAACTTCCTCCTGTCACCAGTTTGTCTCCCTGACACTCGAGGACAGCCGCAGGTGTGAAAGAATCTGATTTAGACATTGTTATGAGATGATTTTGGTCACTCTTTTTTAATTAGTGCAAAGTTATTATTATGATCTCTAAAAATTGAGTTGTTTTCCTGTTAATCTAAACACAACTTGCACACAATACAAAAGAATCCATGAATACAAAAACAATATATTCCACACTATGATGCAGCTGTATTTGTGAGAAGCACATTTAAGTCAAACTGTAGTCAGAGTCAACTCATTATTCCCATCTTAATAACTAATGCAAGAAACAAAATCACTATAATACGTTTGAAACAAACTACACCGTGTTCATCACTGGATGTACAGGATTTCCATTTTCTGTGTTGCAAAAACAAATCAGAAACTGAGCCCTTGTAGGCTGTCAGAAGCCTGGATGTCTCTCCCTTCAGATTCTTCCGTGGAACTCTCTCCAACCTCTAATCACTGGTGTTTTACATTGAAGGAGCCATTAGAGCCGTCTGCTGCTCTTCTCTCGAGTGCTGGTGACTCATCGCTCAGCCCTTGAGAGGAATGTGTGTGTGTGTTCTGTGTGTGTCAAGAGCTGTTGGGCTACGTTAATGCTTTCAATACATTCAAGCACTGCAGACCACCGCGGTAAGGTGTCATTTAGTTTTAGTTGCATCCAACCAGACGTAAAAAGCAAGTGTAAGAATGAGAAAACCAAATTATTTAATGCTAAAAGTCTGTACAGATGTGAAGTACCACCAAACGGCCAGTAGGTGGGGGCAAAGATCAAAACTGGATTACCTAACTGGCCTCAGAAGGTTTCAGTGGAAAACACCTGGCACATTTTCCACAACAACAACTAAAAGGACTGCAAGGAACAATCCAGCTGACTCCTGTGCATTTTAATTTAGAAAACTGGTTTTAATAGGAAAAGGTCTGTACCTGAGTGTGGATCTCCTCATTAATCGAGCGCTTGGCCTCTTGTTTCTTCTTCACTGCCAGCAGGTCCACCAGGGGTTTGATGGTCATGCCCTTCAAGGAGGACAAGACGAACAAAGCATTATTCTTCACTTTAAACACCCCCTCATCCTGCACCGAGCCAGAACGTGTCTCGACACTTTCTGATCAGTTCAGCTAAAACAATAACATTTTTCTTTTTGCTTCATAATCTTTCTATAAAGTGTGGCGTAATGACCTGTAAATTTAATCTGCAATTTTCTCTCTCAGCTGATGAACAAACAGCTTTGACTTTTGAGAAAAGTGAATTCTAGCATCAGTCTGTCAGGTCACTTTCAGATCAGAAACAGGACGCTGACTCAGAGTGAATCCTTGTTCCTGTCTGCACCTAAAGATTTGAGTGCATCATTCTGGTGCGTAAAGAGATTAAACGGGTCGTCTGACTAACTGCAAGAGCAAGAAGAGGATGACAGAAGATTTCTGCTTTTTAAAAGTATCCAGCTCTCCAGAGACATGAATACAAGGTGACACCTGATTCCATTATCTGCAGATAAAACAGAATACTGAAGAACATGAATGAACGTTTAAAAGTTGCTCAGAATCAAAAAATGTTGCCTCCAGAAAATCAAGACTGATTCCATTTACAGCAGCCAGTGTGGTTTAATCCAAAACTCAAACAAATCAGCTCATATGCACGAGCAGAGTTTGCAGAAAGAACGAGTTGTTTACAAAAAGCACAAGAGAAGTGAGTCCAGTTTCAATCACCTGTATTCTAACATTAAAATAAACATTCCAGCTGAAGTAAAATGAAATGTCCTCATTTCCATTGTTACTGAACGTACTTCTGCCTTCACACTGCCCCCATCGTCCGTCACATTATCAGAGCGCCTGAAACATTTCTGCTCATACTAATTTATGTAACAGCGTGACCAAAAGAACCTACAGATGCCAATGGAAGCTTAAACTGTAGGGAAAGGACAAATTCAAACTAGATGCATTGATGCAAATCTGCTGCCACAAAAGCTGTTTTGCATCCAACACGACAGATGCAGGTTAGTGAGTACCAGACAAGCTTTGAGCAGAGTTTTCTACAGCTGGTTGAGTTCCTACGATCAAAAAAACCAAAAAAAACCCCAATTAGGTCTGTATTTGTACCTGAACAAAGACTGTGAAGAAAATAACTGTGATGATGGCAGTCAGGAACATATCCCTGGGAAAGTGCCTGCAATCCAACAGGTAGCCAAGGGAGAAGGCGATGGCTCCTCGCAGGCCACCGTAGGCTATGATAAACTGATCTTTGGTGGTCAGCTTGACGATGCGGAATTTGTTGATTACAAATGTAAGACTAACCACACCTGTAAGAAAAACAAGCAGAACTCGGTTAAGTTTGTGTCTCTGACTCATTCTACTTTGTCAGCGGTTTATTTGACAGTTTCAAACTGTTCATCCTTCATCTAAAGAAGACAAAACATTTCCTTGAGATAAGTCTTTCATGCATATTAAGACTGTTTCCTGTCTTTGGTTAAACAGATTGTTTTTGCATCTTGTTGCCAGCTCTGAAAACATTTGTCTTCAAATGCTAATTTGGGAATGTGAGAGCAATTTTTATACACAAATGTTTACAGTGCTGTGAAAAAAAGAAGTTAGGTTTATACTAAACAGCAAAAAAAAAAAAAAAAAGGAGAATTGAACTCTAACTCACAAGATCCTCTCAACGTGTCTTGCCTCACCAGAAATCTTTAACCACATCACAAGACGGTTCTTGTGATTCTTTCATTTTCTATTTCCCCTTTTTAACAACATTATTTCACTAGTGTAACAAATGATCATCCTAAAATTAACAAAAAAAGACTCGGAGACGACTCGTTTCACACAGTGAGAACTGCGCAATGAAACATATTAATGAGACCGTTTACACGGTAAAAAAAAACACTTAAACTCCACATTTCAGTTATCTTGTTTAGGGAAAAAAGCCAAGGAATTTATAAAATCACATGCTCTACAGGATGTAATCTTAGAAGACTATTGTAAAACATTTAAGACCCACCCCATTGAACATCCATTAATAAACAATAAAAGTAAAACTTTGAGCTGCAGGAGCAGACGCTGCTGCATTAAAGGGTTAATCCGGTCAAACCTGAAGTGATGTTCTTTCTAATAGTTAATACTTTATCAGCTGTGACATTGATCACAGAGCACAGCGTGTTGAGAAAGAGGCAGAAGTCTTCACTCACACTGGGCTAATGGCTTTTTTTTCTCTTCCTCAAAAGCAACACACTGGTATGAAAGATCCCGACAGCATTTGTTTAGTTTGTCACTGGTTTCTCAACTGATCAATGTTACTACAGAAATGTACGTATGTGGAGCACAGATAAGACTGTTTCTGTTGGTGGTGCAGAGGCTGCTGAAAGAAGCAGTCCACCTGATCAGTCCAAAAGTTTACTTAACCCCTGGTGGAAACACACTGGGCTAGTCATCAGCCTAGCCTGGACAAAGACTTCTTTCTTCATTCTCTGTGCTCTGTGACTGATAAGGTACCAACTACCTGACAGAACATCCCTTCATTTAGGGCCGATGTGAATAAATACTCTGAGCTGACCTATGACTCGTGCAACCAGACACAGGATGACTGTCGACGTGACAAAGGTCCAGTTCCACTTGTGCTTTCCATCCACAGTGGCCACACCAAGAAAGATGAAGATTAAAGTCTCACTGACGCTGCTCCACATCTTCAGGAAGTACTTGATGGTGGTGTGGGATTTGTGGGATATGTTAGCCTCCACGTAGGGTCGCATCACTGCGCCGCAGGCTATCAACCTGAGCAGTAAAAAGAAACCAAAATGTGTGGATTAGATTAATGCATTTGAGAAAATGTATGGTAATATTTTACATGTTCTCTAAATCAGCTCACATGTGATTTATTGTAGCTTAAAGGAAGCAGCTGATTTGAGTTCTCAGCTGAAGTGTGTCAGACTCTGAGCTTGAATTCATACGCCTGCTAACCACTTCTGCTGCACTCTAGAGTCACGCAACATTACTGTGTCAAAAATATGGAAGTAAAACAGTCTTTGTATATACAGACGTCATGAGTCAGAGCAGCACTTCAACGTTTCATGCCACTTGTGAATATACTGGTTTGGCTTTCAAGGCATTAGAGAAGGTATGAAAACCTTCACAACAGGAAGCCTCACTCAAAAATGAAATAAAAAGCTGAATTCAGAATTTGATGCCAGGTGCAGTAAAGAGCCAAAAAAAATAAAAAGATTCTCCTTGAAGCTACAAACACATCGGCCCTGTCAGAGGGCGGAGACGTAAATCAGCGCCTCCTGTCGGCCTCATTACAGGTAATAGATTACTATGTTCTGGAGAAGCTCATGAAATGTAGAGAAGACCATAAATCCAGACAGGATTAAAGTCCCAGTTTAATATCTTACTGGGTAAAAAAGTGTGAAATGTGACCAGTTTGCAGAAATGCATTTGTCTAAAACGTGATAGCATGAAGTGAAGTCAACCAGTTAGGTCAAAATGTCAAAGATCTTTTAGAGAAGTGTTTGGTTTGCCTCTGGAGAAATTACTTCAGAAAACCTTTTTACAAAATAACAGAGTCACAATACTTACTTTTATATAAATATTCCACATAAAAGGAAAAAAAAAGTACAAAACTGAATTTCTGCAAATATATTCACACTATTGCTTCTGCAGCTTTAGCTACCATTTTACTCATTTTAACTAGTTACTGTTTTGCTCATTTAAGCTTTACCATCTGTTTTGCCAATTTTAGCTATTGTTATAGTAAGTTTAACTACCACCACAGCATTGGGTTTGCTAATTTTAGTTACAGTTTTGCTAATTTTGGCTCATGTTTTGTTAATTTTATCTTTAGCAACTCTTTTGCAAATTTGATTTTACTGAAAGAATGAGATCTTGGATGCAGGTGGTCGAAACAAGTTTTCTCTGCAGGGTAGCTGGGCTCTTAGAGACAGGGTGAGAAGTTGGGTCATCCAGGAGGAACTCGAGTAGAGCCGCTGCTGCTCCACATCGAGAGGAGCCAGGTGAGGTGCTTTGGGCATCTGATTAGGATGGCCCCTGAAATGCCATTTTTCTAAATCTTTTTTTCTTTTTTTCTCCAAGTGTGTCTGACACGAAATGAAAACTTACGCCATGATGCCAGACAGGTGGAACACCTCAGCCGACAGGTAGGCCATGTAGCTGTACACAAAGACAAAAAGTGGCTCGATGACGCGGGTGTGGGAGGTGAAGCGGGAGGTGAAGGAGGCGAGGAACCCGTAGATAGCGCCGACCAGAACGCCACCCAGCGCAACAACCAGGAAGGAGATGACTCCCAGGAAGCCGTCCAACACCGTCACTGAGCCGACGAGTGAAAACTCCTCAAACAGATGGTACAAAACCTACGAGCGGGGAGACAAGAGGAGGCAGGGGGAGAAGAGAAATAATGAAAAGACTGAAAACTACGACCAAATCCGATTAATGATGTGGTGTTTATCACAGAAACATAAAAACTTTTATATTATAAAGAGTTTGGCTGTATTATATTTGGAGTTCAATATTGTATAATAAATAGGTGTTGTGTTATAATTTCACAGCACAAGGTCATAAAACACATCATGTTACAAACTCGTGTTTAATTTTTTTTTTCAACCAGCTACCAGCTCAGTGTATCGTAAAGATACACAGAACCTCCTGTAACAACAGTCAGGTTAATTTAGGAACTCTTACATTTTCTGGACGTGCACCAAAGACTGTAGTCAAAACTGTCTGCACAAAGCTGTGGCTGTACCGGCCATGTTTAATAAATACACGGTGGTGCTAATCTTGGAGCTAAACGTAGGAGCCAGAGACGACAGCTCGAACGGAATGAGACTGCAAGGTGCATGAAGGGTAACATTTGGACAGCATGCGCCTTCATGAAGGCATGTGATGCTGGTTGATGTTAAAAACACAAGTTGTTAATAATAAAGCCTGTGACTCAGGTACTGGTTGGTTACTTTATACTGTTGATGGAGCTGGATTGAAACAGACCAGATAACAGTTTTGTCAGTTTAAAGTGTTTTGGGTAAAAGGGGAATTAATCATAACAGAGTGAGTCATTCATAAATTCCTTTCAAAAACTAACATATTTAATAAGGATTTTTCTACAAAAACTGTTTCACAAAGGTCCGTCTTATTTCTTCTTTCCCTCATGGGAGAACAATGAAACAAAAAAAACCCAAAACTGTAAATTTATGGCATCTTGTCATCGACCACGCTGAATTTTATTTCCATTCTTGAGTACTTACCACAGTTACAGCATCATTGAGCAGTGATTCACCAAACACCAGGATGTGCAACAGCTCATTTATATGAATCTCTTCAAAAACAGCAAGTACGGCCACTGGATCCACGGCTGAGATGATGGAGCCAAACAGCAGGCAGGGCAGAATCCCCACGTCACTAAGACCAGCCTGTGGTATCTGACAGGCAGCAAACAGGAGGCCTCCGACGAAGAAGGCGTTCCAGAGAGTCCCCACAACAGCAAACATCAGGATTGTGCCAAGGTTCTCCATGAAGGGACGGATGGGCAGGAAGTAGCCAGCATCCAGGATGATGGGGGGTAACAAGCAGAGAAAGAACAACTTGGAGTCCAGCACTGGGGGGACGTCCTCTCCAGCCAGTTTGATGAGCAACCCAACCAGCAGGCCAACAGAAATCAACAGGCAGCTCTCTGGAACAATCCCTGACAGGCGGGGGATCAAATGGAAACCTGGAAAAAATGGAGAACAAAGATAAGAATGAAGAAAGATTTTACTTGGAAATAATAGTGCCAGTAGTTGTCTCTTTCTTAATTATGAAATTAGGAAGCAAATTGACAAAGTAAGGCAAATATCTAGAAGATAATTTATTAGTTGTCCTTTTTAATAAGTGCTGATTTTAACAAAACAATCAGCAGTGAAATATTCCAGTGATGTGGGATAAAACTACGTTTCAGATTTAGCAGCCACTCATGGAAGGCAGAGCTCTCAAAAGCAATAAAAACTTCCACTGCACGTTCAAATCAATTCTA
Organism: Kryptolebias marmoratus; assembly: GCF_001649575.2. Taxonomy (NCBI): domain Eukaryota; kingdom Metazoa; phylum Chordata; class Actinopteri; order Cyprinodontiformes; family Rivulidae; genus Kryptolebias; species Kryptolebias marmoratus. The sequence continues at coordinate 6,220,957 of NC_051445.1, read as the reverse complement.
ATTTCAGTAAATAAGTTAGTATGATGCAATGAAAATTCTCCAAGGAAATCCAAAAGCATGTGTAGGCCGAGCAGACATGTTGGAGCAGGAAACTACATCCCTGACAGAACACTGGTATTGAAGCTGTAGGCTGCAAACTTTGTGCTGTAAAGTTATTTTTGCTTAAAAGAAAGAGGAAAAACAATGAAAATCATGTAATATAGACAAATCTCATGTGACGGATAAAGATGTCAAAACAGTGACTAAAATAAATCTGTGAGCATACTTTAAGGAAACATGAATACATCACGGAGATACCAGGCAAATAATAAAAATAAAAAACTTTGTCTATTTGATTTACGAGCTAATTTATTTTGAAACAAGATCCACATTATTAAAAAAGAAGAAGAAGCAGAGCAATGTTCATGCCTTCACAAGAACTTTATCTTCAGTTAGCCAACAAATGACAAAAACTGTTTGACCTTAAAAGTGTCTTTACTATGAAAATGACAGTCCAGAAAGGGTAAGTTTAACATTAAATTACAAACCAATCAAAGGTAGATTTCCACTGAGGAGACTGAACTGCAGCTGTCTGAGCTGCAGTGAACAGGAGGATGAAGTTATTTACTGTACACTGCTGCCATGCAGGTTTGTGTCAGGTTGTAGCACCGATGTAACAAATATCTTCACACAGCGTCACAGATACAAACACACGGGCTTGAACTCAATCAGGTAATCAGCTTGTGTGGTGTTTAGAGTGAACATAACCTAATGCTGAAAATATGACTTCATTTGGAATTAGGGAAAACAACTACAGCATATCTCTTGAACAACAAGCTGGATTAACACACTTCATTATTTTTTAAAAACATTGTGCAACATAAAGCCCTCATAAATCTGCAGAGCTCAATGCTTTAGCATAAACATAGCCTGTCTGCACGGCATCTGCTTAAAACAAACAAAAAAAAAAATCTCTGTTCTCACTGTTTCTTACTCACCTGTAAAAGAAATCTATTTGAGTTAGGAATATTTATCATCATATGCAGGCTCAGATTACTTTATATTTTATTTAAAAATTGAAGTTTGATACTAAGCAATGCTTGTTCTGTTTCTCATCAGCAAAATAAGTAAACAGGGAACAAGTTGGTCACCAAACGAAACAAAATCAGTTCTGCTGAAATATATTCATGCTGCTTTTTTATAAAGCTCTGATTACTGACGGTAAAACAGTAAGATGTGATGCTGCCTGTTGGATGTCCCCTCAGACAGGTGTGTTAAAAAGACACACTGAGCCATGATGTCATCAAGGTGTTTTGACATACCATGCAGCCATCGGTGGAAAGATGTGGTCTGCCACTATAATTTGATATTCAAATTACAACGTGCACCCGCAGAGTTTTGTCACGTTCAGGAGAAAAAGATCCAATTCCTGGCAGTGTGTGTCAAATTATTAAGTGGACCAAAGCTTTGGGACAAGAAAGAATGGAGTTACAGCAGGACTGGAGCTGCAAGGTGTGTTTTCATGAGGGGAATGGTCACTCATTAACTCGTGGTGATATCGCCTGCCCTTCCACACATCCTGTCCGTGTGCACATTTACCTAAAAGATTATTTAGATGTGATTGTTCTGTTAAATCATCACAAAGTTACATGGTTCTGTCTTGACAAATTGTAAAGACCCAGACTCAGAAACCTCTTGGAACAAACACAACATCTGTGGTTGTGTTTGATATTTGAGCAACCTGATGACAACACAGTGAGTGTTTCAGAACACATCCTCAACAAGGACACGTCTGAGAGCTACACAGCTGCATGATCAGGGAAAGACAGTGAGGGAGACTTTAGATTAAACAAAGAGGTGTACTTTCTCTGAGTCTGAGCACTCTTTCTTTCACAGAACGTTTTTTAAAGGCCATAACTCCAGAGGCTAAACAGGTGAGCAAACAAAGCTATTCTATTACAACTGCTGCGCCCAATAACCAGAAACCTTATGTGAGTTCTCAGAAAGGCGTGATCAGAACGCAAATACTTTACTTCTGACACAGGAGCTTAATATCTATTCAAAATGAGGCATCAGCCTGATTACATGAGACTTCCAAATTAAAGATAAATTTGCACATTGATGTTCACACCCTCTAAGATCCCAAAGACACTGTTATGTAATTACAAAGCCATGTCTAAATGTTTTAGAGGTATCAACCCACAGACATCTCTGCCACCAGTGACCCTGCACAACTCCAGACACATTAAATGCTTCTCAGGTGAACAGAGTCGATGAAAGAGGCAATCCTTCATCAGAGATCCAAATATCAGGAGTTCTGATGACAACAATTAGAATTCAATAACACAACACTCAAAGGCTTTACTCTACAGCAGCCTACACAAGCTTCACGGAAAGTTACTTAAATATTACTTTATTAAATAAACAGCTTGACACAAGCTTATTTAAAACAGTGTGCAGAGGCAGTACTGACACAGAGTTTGACAAATTCAATCAGTCTGAAAGTGTCCTCTGGTGCTGCCAACTGAACAGCTCACTTTGCGAGTTTATATAAAAAGAAATTTAACGTTTTACCAGAGTGAAAAATGCTCCCATGCAATCTTTCAAAGCTCTACCAAAAAGAGTATCTGACTCTAGAAAGTGGCCTGGGAAACCAAGCAGTGGTATTATTAGGGTGCATGCAGTCCCATGATCCCTTATGTAAAGCATTCCTGGGAGTGACGTCGAATCGTGGTCCAGAAATAGTCCACAATGAACTGGTATTTAAACAGACAATCAAACCCCACGGACATACGATGACTACTAAACCTTTTTACCTTTTACAAATGTGAATGTCTTTATGCAAAACCTAGACTTGAGGTTGGTAATGCACAATAATGATTAATTATTCATCAAAACAAACCACATCAGCGAAACACTTTTTATTTGTTGTATTGACCATGTTTTGTAAAAAGAGATTAATCCACATAAAATATTTGCTGAAGTGTTGGGAAGTGAAGTCCTTGAGGAAAAGGCAAAGAGGTTATGACTGGATGGTGTAAATGTATTACTGCGCACGCTTCAAGGAGAGGCACAGTCAATACTGGAACTAAAATGAATCTCTAAATTAGCCATCATCTTTTATGAGTAACCAGAAGGGACAAAGCAATGCATGCAACACAATCAGGAGGAACAGAAAATACATTTCAATGGGATTACAGATCCTTCCACAAGTAAGCTCTTAACACATCTCGGACTTCAGATGAATTTAATCCAGGATAAATGATGACATTTAGTACATTCCTTACCCTCTCCTATGGCCACAGCACTCTTCATGTGAGCAGAATATAAAGGAAGAAAATTATCTATACTGTATACAAGTTAAGTTTAATCAAAACCTGTAAATATGAAGGGGATAACTGGTGCATGCAACAGTAAACAGCGTGTATAAAAAGACGCAGTATGTACTATAGTGAAATGTTTTATGTAGCATTTTCAAATATGATCAGGCTAATCGTCACGGCTGCCTGTCAACTATAAAAGCTGCTGTGTCCTTGTCATTTTTCCTCCTGAGAGCCGTTATGCAACAAGAATATTGAAAACCAGCAAAGGGTGACAGCTCATTCAATTGTGTAAATGTAGCCAGTGTCATACTGGCTGGTGTTTGCCACACATCATCCTTCCCAAAGACAGGAAGTCAGTCCTGTTGCCAGGTGACTAATTGTACACCACTGGCAACCACATGAGATTCACTGAGCAAAAAAACAACATTTTATGACTTTATGCCAAAGATGGTGACTAAGAAAAGATTTATGTGATTATTTTTTCTAAAACCTGTAACATTTAACTAGCAGGCCAGCTGTCCACTCATCAGTGGACGTTACAGACAGGTTGTGAAGCATTCACTTCAGGGTTCGTGACCACAACGCTGTGTAAAGATGAGCTCTGCTGAGTCATTGTATTATTTAATGCAGACCATTGTGCGACTTCAGCTGTGCCAGATGATAATTGGCTTGAATTATTTATTATGGCCTAGTGTTGGGTTTTTTTTTCCCCACCACAACCCCTGATGTTTTATCTGAAAAAATACTCCAGGCTTCTGTTGGAGACTTTTTAGAAATATTTTTGAGTTTTGAGCTTTGACATCATTTATTCTAACTTTGAAATGGTTAAAATGACTGTATTAGTGTCAAACAGCATGAAGCATTCACTCTCAGGGGATATTTTAAACAACCTATGTAGGCAAAAGATCTACCCTTTTAGGGCGTCTTGCAACAGACATGAGTTGACCTTTTATTCCAAGTCTTAGAGGTGATTATTGTGTGTTGCCTGCTGCTTTCATCCTCCCTAATTGCATTTTTTTTTTAGAAACAAAAGAGAACAATAGGTGTCTAATCATTCTGAAACCCAGACTAAATTTGTCACGCTCTCAACCACATCGTTGTATTGGACTTATGTTCTCCACGCTGCAGCAGCTCGAAGCCCTTCACTCAACCTCCTGCAACCGCTGCTGAAATCCCATTTGTGGCAGAAAGACAATGGGCTCCTTCAGAGGAGAAAAGTTGTAAAACTTCAGCGCACAGTGCATATCTGTAGGTAAATCACCGACTACCTCAATAAACTCTAGAGATATAAATGAAACGATAAAGGAGGATTACGTAACATCCTCAGATAAATATGGATTTCTATACTTTAGCAACCTACAGGCACACCGTTGTATAAAAAACATGTTTTGTGGCTTATATGTCAATGAGCCTTATGTAAGTAAGCTTATTGTACTCGTGAGTGTCTTTTGTATTAAAGTAAACTGCATAGGAAAATATAGGAGTCAAGATAAAGCACATAAAAATTGCTAAAGTAATTTGGTTTTAGATTATATCTTAACCAAACAGCAGCTGCCTGAGCCATTTCTGTTAAGCAACACCCACCAAGATTTGGTAAAAAGTGAGCGACCCACTACGTTTTGGGATATAAACTACTTCCTCTAATTATTGAAAAAATAAATATCGATTGATTTTACAACATTGTACACTGATGAAAAAAGGTATTTATAGCTTATTGAATTTTTGCTTAAGATGGCGGCTGTAAATCTTTAACCCTGGACATATGAACGTCAGGAAAATACACTTATCTTTAAGATAAATTAACAGTCAATATTTCTCTTTCCTAAGAATTCCATCAATTTTGTGGATTTAGTCTTAACTTAAAGGACACAATAAAGGTAAGCTGAGGACAGTCTAACACAGATTGAAGATTTGTCAAAGGCTGGGAAGCTTTTCCTGATGGGGCCGTAGGACAGTTTTAAAACTCATTTTATTTAAAGGTCTGCCCATTCCTCCACAATAACTACTACCATATCTAACTGTTTAGTCAAAGTGTGGACAGACTGACTCTTCTATAAGGTAGTGCTTGATTCCAGCAAACACTTTCAAATTACACAGAATTAATGCAGCAGTTCTACAAGGAAGAACCTTAAATTAACAAGTGATTACTCATAATTCCAGTAAAAATGCATAAACAACTTATCTTTACGATTTAGCACAGATAAAGTAATCTCTTCAGGAATGTGCAGGTCACTTTAGTAAACAACCTGCAACACCACAGGCCAAACAACTTCCATTCATCCATCCATCCATTTTCTTTAACCGTTTTTTTCCCTTTCCGCATTCCTAAAATAGTACTGATCAAGATAAAGTCAGTCTTAAAACCTTGGACCTACTGCAGTAAAATAAACTACAAGCAGATTTTGGATATGTTCATGTACTGCTCATATATGTTGGTAAATCATAAAATCATGAAACAGAAGACAGAGTCTTGTCTTGTTATTGATTACAGAGAATCCAACACTTAGAATTGATCTAAGAATAATGAAATCTTAAAGTTGACCAAGAGGTTTCAATTAATGTGGGTTTAAATCAGGTAAGTTATTCTCTGAAAATGAAGATTCTCATTCTTATTTGTGTTTCTCAGAGTTGCAGATCTGGACTGAGGTTTCCCTGTACTCTCCAACAACAGCAAAGAACATTTTTTTCCTCAGTTCATGCAAACAAATCTTTGTACTTCGACATGTGCCCTTTTCCACTGGCATTGTTCCCAACCTCTAACCCCGCGTGCCCACCCAGAGTCCATTAAAGTATCAGTGGAGACATCTGAGTCTCCCCAAAGGCCAAGGACAAAACAATAAATTACCTTCTCTGTGGGTACATTTACTTACTACGTGTGCATGAATCTAATTGTCATTCTTCTAATATTTGTTGCTCACATCCCTTTGATGCCAAAGTAAGACAGTAAATACTACAAGACGGTCAAACCAACTTGAACTTGAAACACGACCGTTTCAGATTATTCACATTCCCAACACATGTTCTACAACTTAAACCTGACTGATGGAATGGGCTTGTCATTCACTTCAAGCCAAGGATAGTCTTCTTTTAATAACTCATCATTATTATTTTGCTTGCAGAATTTGCTCCCCCATAAATGTTTTGTGGTTTATAACATTTACAGTTTAATCTCTGAAAATCAGTGATGGCACTGCTGTATTATTTTATGATATTTTACAACAGCTCAATAAAGACATGTCCTTAATGCCACTCAGTCAAAAGGTTTCATATTATACATTATACCAGTTTTATATAACTATTGTACAAATTTCCCAATAACTAAAAAAAAAAAACAAAAAAAAAAAAACAGGTAATCTGATAGTAGTCTATTCAGCTGATGCTGTTTACTCCTTTGTCTTTTCTCCCACACGTAAGAAACAAGCTTCAGGCTGCAGTTAAACGCCAAACAGCAGCAGAAACTATTCTCAGATATCAGCGGCAGATGAATGTAGCTGTGTATGCTTTCACTGAGCGTCACAGTGATGGAACACACACTTGCTCAAACTGTTTGGTCAGCCCTGAATGATAAAAGGAAAGGTGAGACAAACTGAACTTGGCTGGCCTGCCGTAGGAACCGTACATGAGAGGCGGAGAGAAAAGGCCGGACACAGTTATCCTCACCTCACAAATATCAAGGGAATTATCACAGGGCACAGCCCACTGTCTCTGCTCAGGAATTACTACTGAATGTTATCAGCCTAAAATACTAAAGTTCACCAGGACAATCAGTGCTTGGTGCGGGTTAGATAAAGCTTTGATCCATTATAGAAATTACTACATATATGTTTCATATCACAGCCACAACATGATTCTGGAACCGAGTCCAGTTATTTTCCTGTTTACAACTGAAGATTTCAGACAGTCATTTCCCTCCTTCCTCAGAGGATTACTTTATGAGGACTATAAAGCACACTTAAATCTGCCAAAAATAGCCTTTAAGTCCTGCACTGATAAAATATTGCTGAATCTGTGTTAAACTTCTCTACCACTTAAATAAAGCAACCCAAACAGAGAATGTTTCTTGCCCCTTTAGGACACGTTCTCAGAGACAGTATTCCCTGGGTTTGATTCATGCAAACAGTCTTTGAACTGAAAATAGTCCATTTAAGAAAAGTAGTTGTTTGAGAAACAAAAAGAAAGGCCCTGCTTGGCAAGACGAGATAAACAGAGATAAACAGATTGTGGATGTGAAATATAAAGCTTACAATCATAAATAAGAAAAACTGATGACAGACCCTTGTAGCAGCCACATTCAATTACCCACAGCCTATTTTCAGCAGCGTTAGAATAATCAGAGCCATAAGACCACCTCTGTGTCCTGCTGTCAGACAAACAAATCAATCACATCTTTTATCGTGGTCATCATTCCTTTAATTCCCTCTCTTTCCTTAATGTCCTTGAGCGCTATCCTGCAAGTAAACTACTTTAGCCAGGTGGACCTTCTCTGTCTACGTTTCCCATGAGACACTGGGCTTTTCGCCCAGACACTGAGACAGCATCCTTCCTGGCTGCAGGCTGCTGCTCAGTCAGGCCTCTGCTTCCACAGGCAAGTGACAGGCTGCTGGCTTTCAGGGGAAAAAAAAGAAAAGAAAGCCAAGGACAATGTAGTTCTGCCAAAAGCCCAACACAAGGAGGAAGTGATGATTGAGGGGAAACAAAATGTAGGACCGACAGCAGAAAGGACAAGAGCTTCAAAGAGAGAGGAAGCAGAAGACAGAAACAACAGAGAGAAATTAAAGACTACACTGAAGTATTTACATCACTGTCAAAAAAAAAAAACACAAGTCGGGGTGGGGATCTCTTAAACTGGGCCATTTCACAAAAGATACTGATTTTGAAATAACCCTCATGTCAATGTTGCAGCAATTTGCCTTACATCAAAGCACCAGGAGGTAACCATCTGTTAAAAACTTGCCAAATACAGTCGTTCATTTCCTACATCCAGGCTTCCGGATCAAGCTGCTTTGTCATCACAGCAGTAGGTATTACAGCTCCAATACGCGTTCAGCAGACAACTGCCTGACCAGCATTGTCGGCTCAATCCTTCACCGACTGAATTCTGGTTGAACTTGTTTTGCCAGCATACCAGTGGAACTAATAATTGGTATGCAGATTACAAGCAGGGAAACCCAGTCATCAGATACTATCAAGTAACTGTAGGGCAGAGAAACACCAACTGTTCGCTTGGACGATGGCTGCCATTAATAAATAATTGGTATTAAGTCGATATAAAGTCAGTGGGCAAAACAGTTTTTGTTACATCAAACACTATGTACCTATGTTTTTGCACTTCCAGTGATGACATTGTCTTTTATGAGGGGGTCGCCTTTAGCACAGACTGCAAAAGAAGTTGTCCATAAACTTTTCCTAATAAGTATAATACTACATCACCCAGCAACAATAATAAGACCTTAGTTTTGAAGCTTTTATCTTTAAGAGCTCTACATAACCCTTTTAGAAAGAAAATATGGATAAATTTACATTTGAAACAACATTCATGGCAAGAATACTGTAGTTTTTTTATTATTTCTTACATTTTATCACAATAAAATCAGAAGAAAAAAAATATATCCCTGAATAAAAATCCAAACATATATTTAGTTTATAATACATGAATCCAAAGTAATAATATTAATCATACTCTATACATTTAAGCAGACTCTCTGTTGCTTAGATACGTGTTGCTTAGTATCAGCGAGAGTTAGATCGGTTCTATTTTGATGTTCTCTGTTTCTCTTTCTACGTCAGAATCGAAGATCATCAAAAGATTCTAACTTTATTTTCTTGACTTCAAAGTTGGCTAATTCCCAAGACAGGTCTTCCCTAAATTTGGCTTTTAAAAGCAAAATGAAAATCAAAGAAGATTCAGTTTATCACAAATTGGGAGGCCAGTTCTAAAAAGTTTAAAATATTATCCTGCGGGCCATATCTGGCCCACGGGCCTTGACTTGGACGTCTTTAAAGCTGTAATCATATCTTGATGCTAATCTGATCGTTTGTTGTGAGTTTTAAGTGGTTGTAAATTTTGCACACTGATACCAGTGCTGCTTTTTATACCATCCATCCATCCATCTTCTGTACCCGCTTCTCCTTTCCGGGTCACGGGGAGCTGGTACCCGTCTCCAGCAGTTACTGTGCCAGAGGCTGGGGACACCCTGGACAGGTTGTTGGTCTCTATGTGTCCCATCACAGGGACACACAGAGACAAACAACCACTCACGCTCTCACTCACACCTAGGGACAATTTCTAAGCATTACCAATTAACCTAACATGCATGTTTTTGGTGTGCGGGAGGAAACCGGAGAACCTGGAGGGAACCCACGGGAGAACAGGGAGAACATGTAAACTCCACGCAGAAAGGCCCCAGGTCAGGAAGCGAACCTGCAACCTTCTTGGGAGGCGTCAGCATGAACCACTGCACATGGGTTTTATATCAGATTTACAAAAACACAAAAATTATATCAAAATATTACTGAAACACTAATTAAATCTAGTTTTATTACTTTTTAAATCTTTTTCTTTCACACTGTAAGTGAAGGCATTCACGATGGGGTGCTTGTAGCACCCTCTGCACCCCTACTTCCCCCGAACAAATGTCAGAAACTGGACTGCCTTCAGGTCACCTTTAGTCTGGGCTCAGAACTGATGATCAGGGAAGCATTTCCTGCAAAGACCGAACCGAACCCCATCCGCGCGTCACGCGGGACTCGATACTCACCGAGTTTCATCAGAGAGGCGAGAAGGACCCACAGGGAAATTTCAAACGGGACTTTGACGTGACCGTACTCGAGGCTGAGCACCGGGAAAGCCTTCTTCGTGATGTTGTGCTCCGTTTTCGTCTTGTTGCATTCCGCGTCCTTCCCGGTGCTGCCGCCGGCGGCGTCCGCGGAGCTGGCGGCTCCCAGAGGAACCAAGGAGCCCCCCAGCAGCACGAACATCCCCAGCAGGAGCAGCCCGAGCTCCGGCCGGCTCCTGCTGCTGCGGGCTCCTGTCCTCGAAGGCATGTCGGGTTGAAAAAGTAAAAAAAAAAAAAAAAAAAAAAAAAAAGCCAGCCAACAAGTTCGAGGAAGTTGAGTTGGCTTCAGCTCCACCGGGCTGAAACAACTCCTCAAACACGAACCAGTTCGACTTAATGGCTCGGTTCGGCTACCTGAAAGCGAACCACCGGTCCATTTCTGTCGGTTAACGAGCTCGACTCCTGCTCAGGTAAACCGACACACAGACACACACACACTCAGGCCGTCGTTGTTCGTGTTGTTGTTGGAGGGAAGCAGGAAACGCCAAGATGCTGAGAGGAGTTTCTTCCTTTTCGTAAAAAAAAAAACTCCCTCCGCGGCGGATATTTGAAACGGACCACCTATGTCCTCATCGCAGACCTGTTCCGCAAGTTCGCCCGCCTCCCGGCGCGTCCGTGACCGTCAGCGTCTCAGGGAGGACTCAGAGCTGATGCTGAAGGCAGACGGAGGCGCAGCGGCATCTCCTTCCTCTTCTCCTCCCCGACGCTCCGAGAAACTCCTCCGTGAGGCGGCGGCGCTCGGACTCTGACCTTGAGGGGGAAGCCTCGCATCCGCCGCGCTGCATGTTGCCACGCACCTCGTCAACATCAACTTTTTGGTATTACTACGCGGGTATGCGGCATCTCTCCTCCAGCCGGCGGCGCCTGGCTTGACGGGGCGGCTCAGCCCAAGCGGGCGGGGAGAGGGGGGCCGAATTACGGGGAGACTTTTGTCGGGGCTGCGCTGCTCCGGGGTCAGACTCCCGGCTCGGGCTCGTCAAGCCAAGTGGAGCCTCGTTTTGTCTGTTTTAGCTTCATACAACCTTCAAAACACACACCCTTTCGCGGAGGTTTCACGGGATGGGAGGAGGAGAAGGAGGTGTTAAACAGCGGGGAGGGGGAGGCTCGACTATAGCGACACCTACAGGAATGGAGGTTCAAATGTTTCTTAGGTAAGACTTGCAAATGATTAGTAGTTCTGGCAACTCTTCTCCAGAGTCAAACCATCAAAAATAAAGACCTAGAAGCAATTAGCTATGGCGGCCAACTTGAACTGGGTTGACTCCAAATTTTAGAAGCACAGCCAACTGTTATCTTCTGAGAGTTTCACTGAAATCTGACCTGTGGTTTGAGAGATATTTTGCAAAACAAACTCTTGTCAGTCAATGCCAAATTTTTAAGCAGCGTGTTGATCTCAAAGTGTGTGTTGTGAATCACTCTCAGCTATTACCATGCCAAATCTTAGCCCAGTATCTGTAAAACTGGCTTAATTATAGACATTTTTTGTATTGGGTAATGTTGATTAGGTGTAGCCGAAGATAGACGTCCAATGATTGCTTTCTGAGAGTTCCATCCAATGGCGTGGTTTTAAAAACAAATCTTGTGTGATCAGTTACAGTGTTGGAGATGGATCTTGGCTACAACCACACCAAATTTTAGCTCAATGTCTGTAAAATTGGCTGAATTACAGCATTTTTTTTTTGTGCTTCCTAATGACGCTTATCTGTGAAGGTCATCTTGATAGGAGTTTACTCAGTGATTAGTTTCCAAGAGTTTCTTTAAATTAGATATTTTGCTAACACTACAGACAAGCAAACACACACAGACGCAAGCAAAATCATTATTGCCTCTTGCCTGCTGTGGCGGGCTTTAATATGCGCAAAATATTGAGCGGAGAAGCAAATATCTCCTGACCAGTCACAAAATGTCTCAAATAAATTCTGCTAATTAATGAAGCATGACCATAAGGACACACTGACTCACAAAAGATGCAAATTTAAAAAAAAAAAAAAAACTAAAAGGCTAAAATGAGACAAAGAATAAACAACAGATGGACTCAGAAATGAAACGAGCTGAAAGCACACAAAGACATCAGTTATTGTGTCTCTTTCAGCTCAAGTGTCTTCCTCATGTGGACGAGCAGTGCCGCACACAAAAGGTCGCTATCATACAAGTTAAAGATATGTCAGATCTGTGTTGTAAAAGACAGTAATCTGATACATCTGTGCTCTTATGTGCAGGAGGTTCAAAGGTCATCTTAGTTTGCCTGTGTACCCTTATCTAAATGACACCACTGCCTCAACGCTGCTTGATCACAGTGAAATTTAGCAAAAACGCTGCATTTTGAACAAAGATGTGCAGTGGCTAATTTAGAGGTGCGTACAATCGTAGAAATGGACTTGCAGGCATCACATAAGAAGTCAATGATGAGCTTCAGGTGCTAACTAAGCCCCACCTAGATTAGGTAGGAGGACAATAAATTGTTTAAATTCCCCTTATTGGAGCACAGCTGTGCTGTAGTTTCAGTGAGGAGGAAAGACGAGTTTTGTGGGAGTCGTCTTGGAAAGATTTAAATAAAACCTCACTGCAGTGAATTTCCAAGTACAGCTTAAAGGATGTGACAAATAATCCCTTTAATTGCAAATGCAGTGGTAATAGCAGGCTGTGTTGTTTCACTAAAGCATTGTTTGTGCCATTTACCGGTTTGTCAAGTTAGGGATGTTTCTCTGTGTGTTTAGGGTGATCCAGAAACAGCACACGGGCAACAAGGAGAAGTTGCACTGAAACAAGAGAGGAAGCACAAGTTCCTTCTTAAAGATTTGTGCTTAAATAGCAGCTTTCTAGATAATAAATTGGCAAAGACTGGCTGTTTTTTTTTCTTCTAAACAGACAAGTGAGATAATGTCTAGTCCATCAGAACCACCCGGGCTGCAGCATTAATAAGGGACGGTCAACGTTGATAACAGTGCGCCGTGTAAGACTCCCTCATTAAACAGTGTTAGAGCCAGAGCTCAGGCGTCAGGGAGTCTGCGCTGTCACTTATTTCTACCTTTATCGTTCTTTATGACGGTCAGGTGTTTTTATTTCTTTACAGCCTGTTGTTGTGGTGTTGGAGAGGTTTATTTCTGACACCAGCTCTATGAGGAAAACACTGATTTCCATAGTGTGCATGTACGTATGCGGCTTTAATCAAATATGTTTTATGAGACTTTTATCAGAAGACATTTTGACATGCAGTACGGGCACATTTATAAATATTCGGATTACCATAGGCTAAATTCAGCAAAGTTGTAAGGTTGTGGTGCCTGGTAGTATACCTGTTATGTATTTAGGTGTGAAAAGCACATTTCTCTGCATTATATTATCGGATAGTTGTCCACATTGACAGAAACCCCTCATTTAAAGGTTTTTATTATGTTTAAAGGCTGTTGTGAATATCTTTAGTGACTTTTTCAGTGTAACCATGGAGGAGCTTTTATAGCTGACCTAAACAATTTAGTTAGAAATTATAAAACCTCATTGGGAGAAGGGCTTAATTCGTTCTACCTATAGAAAAAAAAACTTCTCATTAACAAACGGTGGTTACATTCAAGTTCTTTTGTACAAAGAGACCATTTAATGCTCATAAAGTTAATTGGTGAATTTTTTTGTATTTTGCAGTAAAACTGAATATTACATCTGATGCTTGACAAAAAATAAATGTCACGCCAATGAACCAAACCCCAGGAAGTATCATAGAAAGTGGATCAAATTGTTTAAAAGTTTGTATGTTCTTCTTACTAACCTGTGTCGGTTTCATCCAGGTTGTCCGCTTTTCTCTCATAGTCTATAACTTGCATTTAGAAAACACAGAAAAGGGTTATAACTCATTGAATTAGTCAGATTGTGAGCTAATATTTGGTGTGGTTGTAGCAGAGAGTGCTCACCAACTGTGCCAGTAGATAAAGCAGCTGCATACTGATGAGATTGTGCAATGGCATCATTTTTTAAACATAAGTTTAAAACTCCTAGTTTAAAACTCTGGCCTGAAAGGCGCCAGGCAGCGTGCATCTCTTCAAGCAAAGCTAAGCCTTTAGTTTTAAATTGAACGTGTTTATGTGTAAGTTTACTGCCTCAGTTATTATTGTCACTCTTTGCAGCAGCACATGTACGCCATACTAAGCATGACTTTGCAAAACTATTTTTTCCATTGTCCTTCATGTGTTCCACCTCCTCATAAATCCTACAGCTCATAATTCAGTTTGTCATCCCCCCTTTAGGCCATTTGGGGTAAAGCTGTGATGCTCAAATCCAAAACAGAACCAAACAGCATCAGATCCTTCAGGAAAATAATCGGAGACATGTTGCTGCGGGCAGCAGATATGAGGCTTGCCTATTGAGTTGTTCCCGAAACTACTTTTAGCGAACACACTTTGTGATTTACGGAAGCATGAGCTGAAAGCCCTGAAGGGTCCAAAGCTTTAAAAGGCACACAGGCTAAAGGTTTAGATCTGATCAAAAAAAAAAAACAATCTACTAAACAAAAATACAGCCTGAAGAAAGAGCTGCACACAGAAAGTTTTATTCATTCAAGATCAACAAAAACACATTTTTTGGATCTTGGTGACCAAACATGAAGTCCAAAGCTTGCTTGGCTTTGCTTGTAAGACTTTTTAAAATATTTTTAAAGCAATGAAAGCATAAAAGTACCTTTTTCTCCTTGCAGTCACACAACTTTAGGTTATAAAACTTAGGAACAGGGTCTATGTGAGCTTAAAGGTTTCTGCTCTCTGTACCTATTTGAATAGAAAATGAGTCGATAAACATGGCTGCAAACCTTTTCCAGTGAAATTTAAAACAACAAAAGTTTGCCTTTCTGTTTGATCTGTCTGGTAAAGAATTACCAAGACATTAAGTGTGACACAACTGAACATTGTCAGGCTGATTGAGGCCTTACTGGTTAACTTTCAACCCCTGTGTACCAAATGTCAGATATAATTCATCAGTCTCACGCCGCGTTCACAGAAGAGTTTATTAGCCAACAGCATTCTTCAGTCGTTTACTGAGAAACTGTCTGCATCACTTACCGAGCGTTGGCTCACCACTAAATGGCTTTTCATTAGTGGCTCGCTGCAGGATCCCGAGCTGTCACCCGTTTGGATTTATGATTCCGAGCCCACAGGGATCTGGGATGAGACTTGGAAAAAACAAACGGTGACATGACGCCACCTGGAATAATCTCTGCGAATGGTGACAAGCTCTGACAGCACGTCTGTCAGCGGGGAAACAGGCAAAATATTTTGGCGACTTTAATTGCACTCCCTGGACAGAAGTGGTTGTTTGAGGCTTCTTAGGGCTAACAGTCACCTCTGACGTTGAGCATCTGGATAACGTCCATCTCTTCCTCTGTTTGCCTCCTTTCTCTCTCTCTCTACGGTCGTTTGTTGCTGACCCTTTGTCCTCTTCATCACTGCAAATATCACCGCTCCAACTAATGTCTGATTACATTATGCTTGCAGGGCAGTGGCTTCCGTAGGGGATCATTTCCTTCACCTTTCATTAAAGCCATATTGTTATAATTATGGCCATGTGGTCCTGACAGACTGTACAGGTCAGACAGTGATCCAAACACTGTAATGTCTCTGATTTAATTTGGGGCCTGCTCAGAATCATCATGACCAGTTAATTGATTTCAGCCAACATTTACTGTTCTAACCAGTACTTTTGGTAAATAACCAAACCATTATATTACACAATAAGTTCTGACCTCCATCTGTGAGAGTAAAACTATGTTTAAAGAGATTAATGGTTTAGCAGGAAGCTTTAGCTATGAACCACTGAATCCTAAGAGTTTTTAAACAAGACGACTGGATTTCTTCTGTGTTAGCTGAAGACGTTCTGCTTCTCATCCGGGTAGCTTTTTTTCATTTCAAATAAAAAATGTGAAGCTTTTAAACTGCCGTGAGGTGCTTCGTTTATGCGCCTTGAAAGGACATACAAATTTGCCTGGATGACTGAGAATCTGCACACACATGTCAGTCACTGAGAAATAAAAGGTTTGGTATCATTAGTTGGTTTTATGTTTGATCCTGTTATATTGATCCTGTTCAAATGCAAAACGTTAACTAAACAGTATTTAGTTAAAAAAACAGCATCAGTATGAAAGTTTGATTTGTTTGAACTTTGATTTTGTTGATTTAATTTTCAGACTTACCCATTTTTTTAATGAAAATAATCATTTTTGTTTTATTTATACTTGTATTTTATTTTAATGACTGCATAGTATGGGCTGGTCATATTCTTCTTCTGACTTTTGTTTTTCTCTATCCTTGGTTGGCAGGATAAAAGAATACATCTATCATAAATCTGTAAATTAGAAAAAGAAACAATTAATTAAAAAAAAGAAAATTGAGCCAACCATTAAGTACATTACGAAGTCAGTCTGCTGAATGTGGTTTCTGCTGTTTTGGTTTAAAAGGTAAAATATTAAAAGCCATAATTTTTTCTACGCAGCATAAAATTCATTATTAACAGTTAATTATTTTCCTTCCTTGACATTCCTGTTCTTTGCATCTTTTTCTCCTTTTAGGCATTTGTACCTCATCGACAGGATTTAGTTCTACGTTTTAATATAAAAGTTAAAACCAAATTGTTCTGACTGTCTGAAAAACGCCTTCCCATGATGCAGCAGCCCCTCCTAGTGTCACCCAGAGGTTATTTTCATTAAAATGTGTGTTTACAATCTCCTGCCTCAAGGTGGAGCCAATATTTTATCAATTGAAGTGACATCACCAGTCAGATATCTCCTACAAAAACATGACTTTGAGCTACTAAGATAAAAACTATCACTGGATGTTTTCATATTTCTCAGTGAAAAAAACAAGAATTTATTGTGTTTCTGTTACTCTGAACCAGTAAATAAGTCATCAGGGCCTTGGAAAGTCTGTGGGAAGGAAAAAAAAAAGCTAAAATACTGTTTGATTGTATGTTATAGAAGAAGAAAGCTACAATAACGATCTAAATGAGAATTGGCTTAAACTTTACAACAAAAATGCCCCCAATATCTGATCAGTCTAAACCAGTTTTGGATGCTAATCTCCAGCCCAAAATGAATCATCTTGTTGTTTTCCTGCCACACACACTGTTTTAATAAAAGTACATCGGAACCAGACTTCTCTTTGTGCTGTCAGGTCCAGATTTCGAAGGTGTTCTTTTCTTTGTGTTCCAGAGGAAACCTTTTGGCTCCGAGGCGAAACATTTTGACTTTTACCTCGTTACCATGAAAGGTGTTCCCGCCAGCGTTTCTGCTCAGGTCACATCTGGAACTTCCCAGAATAGATGAGGGTTAAAGAGGCACGCAGCTTCAAAGCACACAGTAAGAAATGTCTACTGGATTTACACGAGGAATTATTTAAAGACCCGAATGAGCTTTTGAGCCATCGTAATATAAAAAAGAATCATTTTGGCTTCCTGAAAATGTTATGCTTAACTTGCTGTTGTGTTTATTCGAGGGACCTTTTGTTTTCTTTAAGTGTGAAAATGAGGTTTTTCTCTTCACCTTTAGAAAGCCCCGTCATTTCAACAGTGACGTTAAACATCTGTTCCACTCATGTCTTCATTCTGAAAGCCAAGGATGAAAGCAACACAATGAATGGTCTGAGCTCAGGGTTCTCTGTTCAAGGCCAGCTGTGACGGGAGCTTTTTACAACAGAAATTTAGTGACAAAAAATAAATGCAACACTTTATAAAAACTACATACACAGAGGAGTGTCAGCTGCTCCCTCGACACTCCACAAGTCCTGACTTCGCTTGTCGTGACGTCATTCACGAGCCTGCTGGCTTCAACAATTTCCTGACTCAATCTTTGCTCATCAGTTTGCTGAACGTGAGCATAAATCAGTCAGGCAGGTGTTGTTTCAGCATGTCCCTGTACACGGCAGCTCTGTAATTCACAATCTCAGTTTTTATGTATAATTTACCATCGGAAGACATTTCACTTTCATGTATTATTAACGGTAACCACTCATTACTGCCTGTTTCACTGGGATGCTGTGTCCACATAGTTCATAAAACAAAGAATTAAAGGCCTAGCATTCCTTGAAGGAATGCCTGTCGCCAGCTGACTTTTTTGTTTATGATATATTTAGCTAACAGACAGACACATACATAGACAGAAGCATTATTGCCCACTTTTCTTTGTTTGGAGGTGGACAATAATAAGTAGGATTGTTTGATTTCGGTTGTGGGAACACTGGTTTTGACTGTCTCTAAGCAGTTTGTCAAGTTGTGACCTCAGCGACCTCGTAGCTGTCACGAAGGTGGTGAAGTCAGGTTTTGGCTCAGTCGAACATAAACTACAAGCAGTTTACAGATGTCATAAGGCAGCTGAGAAGTGTTGTGATGCCTCTTCACTCACTGTTCCCAGACACATTTACTTTCAATCCTGCAATGCTTTCTGAAGGGAAAGAAGGGCTGTAATTTTTTTTTTGCCTAAAACTTGGAATCTTGGCTTTTTGCGCCATATTATCATATCATTGTTTCTAAACACAGTTAGTCTTAAGTAAACCGTGTGCTCCTCTTGCTTTTCTAAATCTGTCACCATACACCAGCACCGTCTTCAATCAGGGTCAGGGTTCTTGCCACATATCAACTGTCTGTGTGTCATCTCAGGGTGAGGAGTCAGCTCTGAGGTTCACTGCCGCCGAGCCTCGAAGTGAAACCACATGGGATGAACACAGTGATTGTTAAATCTATAAAAGGAGCAGCCTGTTGCCAAGGAGGAACCACATCTCCCCCATCGGTCCATTTTCGGAGCACGATGGCAAAAATATATGTCCTGTCAGTTATGGTGGGAATTATTTCTTCAGGAACTATTGGAGCATGCTTAAACTGGTTTACAGACCCAGATCTACAAGCTGATGACTTGCTTTACGAGAACGTTTAAGAATGGACATTTATAGTAGTCGGACAGAGGCAGGAAGAGTGAGCCAGTCCAGCGCCGGACCAGCCACATCCTTCCTGCCTTTCTCTATATCTCTGTACAACATGCACTACATCTGCAATCAGCTTCCTGAGAAGCTTTTCAGTGGGAGTCGCTGCAGAACAACAATACTCTCTGTTCACTCACTTAAAGCGATGCCTTTATAACGAGACCAGAACATGTAAAACAGTCAAATAAATTAAAGGCCTAGCGTTTTTTGAAGGAATGCATATTGCCCACTTTCACACCAAAATATTAGACTAAGATCATCTTATGATGAGAAACGACAATTGTAGCCACTTTGGTCAAACCTTAAAAATAATGTTATGTGTAATCTGATGCAATACTGTGAGATGTCATGACTCTCAGCCCCAACTACACCTAATTTTAGATCAAAATCTGTCAAATTGACTGAGTTACAGCCAGTTTTATGATTTTTAAGGTCGGTTGGCTGTGGCTGTCATTTAGGATTGGGTAGCATCCAAAACTAAATCAGTTGTAAATGTATATCCAATGGTTACTTCCTGAAGCATCATAGGGCATCAGAAGTGGTTGAGCTTTTTGCTGCTCTCATCTTAAGGTGATGAATATCCTGGGAATCCACGAGAACATGGGATTGAAGAGGCGGAGGCCATAATCTCCATCTCTGATTGCATAAATCATGTTATGCAATCAGGAGTGTAACATATTTTTCTTACTGACATGGCTGAGGAACATGGGCAAAAATCCATGTTAAAGTTTAATCCTCATGTTCAAATATTTACAAGAAATTGGTTACTTACTTTCCACTACTGCTAAAAGATTATCTTTAAGCAAGAATGATGTCAAACATTACCAGAACTACATCTAAATTTACATTTATACATTAAGTGTGTACCCACTGGTATTCATGAACAGACAACAAGGTTCCTCAAACAGAAAGCATGTGTTCATGTGTGCATACATGTTCGTCTGAGTCCATGTTCCTGCATGTGCATTCACCCCCACTGCCCTGGAGCAGTGCAGAAAATGTCAGGAGTCTGTAAACGCCGTGGAGGCAGCATCTGCACAGGCAGAGTGACTCAGCGTGGACAGTGATGAGAAAAGACAGCTTTGCAGCAGCGACGCTGCACACTGCAGCATCAGACACTGGCTGGATTTTAATATTGCATCGGAGAGGAGGAGCTGTTTCTGTAAACCCTAAAGAATCCGTGGAGCTCCAGGACTTTCTGATGTGTGTCTGTCTGTATAAATATGGTGACATGATAGGTAGGTGCCACTGAGGGAAACAGAGCTCCTGTTTCTCTGTCTAAGTAGTGGCTCGCCACAGCGCTGCACTATGGACCAAACCCAAAACCACAAAGCCCACAGTGTGTAAGGAGTAGAGGAGGGTGAACACAGGCTGAACTCTGCAAGACTGCAGTGTAGGAATACAGATCTGCAGGGTAAGTACAATGTGAGGAATTTCTGAGGGAACAAAAACAGCCGCCAATGATTTTCTTTCTGATCCAGAAACAAGAATGCTTTTTTTTAAATAAAATGCAATAAAAAAGTATATTTTTACAGCATAATTGGGGTGTCAAATCCATTACTTTTTAATAGTTATAGAGATTTGCCTATGGCACATCTGGCAGCCCAGATGTCTTGTTGATCATCATCTAACTAGACAAAAAATGACCACAGAACATGAGTACAAAGCTCAAACGGCAGCAGATTTAAACATTACCCACAGCAGCCATTATGCTTAAGTCACAGATGATAAACCTTTGTGGGGAAAAAAAGATGTTGAGTGTTAGTTTGAGTCACATCTTCAAACAATACCCCCTGTAAAGCCAGACATGTCAGCTACCAGGGGAACAGCACAATAGACAAACAGAGCTCTGAAATCAGCCCTGCCCACTGATGGATTCCAAAACAAAGTGTTGTGTATTATACAACTCTGTGGATAAAAATGTTATTTAAAAAAGAAAAATGGGCCAAAAGGTAGAATCAGTCTTTTGATTGGAGCACTGCCAGCACGAACAGGAAAATTACATGTTTAACTTCAGATAAGTGATTCTGTCGTGTAAAGTTTTATACCCCAAACTGAGATCTGATCATTAAAAATCCATTTATTTCTCATTCTGGTTGGAAAGACAAAGCAGGTTCACCCAGACGTGTTCAGTCTCTGCAGCTGTGACACACAAACCCGTCTTCTGTCTGAACCACATCGTCTGTGTGTGAGCACAAGGAGACACGATCACAGGGTCGTCATTGTTTCGTGTCTCTGGGTCAAACCAACAACAACAGAAAGGAAAATGACAGAAACAAACAAAAATTCTTCTGTTTTTAGAGGAGACAAAAAAAACCGTTGGGCATTCTCCACGTCAGCAGTCAGAAGAGACAAAGAAACGTGTCATGCTGCTCATCCGACTGCACGCCGCAGTCCCTAAAACTGAGAAAAAACAAGACAACTGTGTGATGTGGTGTGTGTGTGTGTTTGTGTGTGTGTGAGCATGTGTTTGATCTTTGCAGGGTGCAATGGAGGCGTGTGTGTGATTTTTGTTTCTCTGTTTATGTGAAAACACATTTACACATAATATGAGCCATGCTGCAAGAAAAAAAAGCAACACTTGATCGAATTAACAGACCTTATGTTTGAGTTTCAAACTGAGAAAAATGGCCAAGAACGTCTGTGCTTCATGTCTGGGAGGCAGAGCTCAGCTGGTCTGCAGTCTGACATGGTTGCATGATTTTATTGATTTGATCTTTATAAGTCATTGTTTATTAACAAAGCTAACTTAGGGCTAACCACCATGTGTTGCACACTGAAAGATTCATAGATTTAACTTGCAGCAATGTGAGAGAAAAATATCCTTGTCAGTTTGTGGATTTGCAGGATTTTCAACAGATTGTTGAGTTCCTCTGCATGCCAGCTGATTAAACCATTTGCTGCAACTTTTTAAAATTTCCCTCTCAGTGTTAGACTCAGTTTAACTCGGGTGAGTCAGTAAACTACAGTTTTACTGATTCTGAACAATAAAATGTTAACCTTCAACTTCATCAGTCTTTAATCTACAGATGCTCACTCACACATGCAGTCAGAAGAGGCTTTGCACTGATTTGATCCTTTTATATCACACTTAAACAGTAAAAACTAAAAAAAAAAAAATCAATATACAAGCCCATCTTTTCTCCAAAGTGTCAATTAAAACTCAAAAAGACTGAAGGAAGAGGCACGCCAACATTCTCATTTTCCTGCCTCCCTTTTTGTTTTTTCTAACTCCTGCTGACACAGCTGCAGCCCAGGCAGGTTGGACTCCCACTCAGACGATCCTCATCTGTATGTGGGTGTGTTTCTGGCTGAGTGATAGTGCACGAAGAGACACAAATTCCTCTTGATAAAACTAGGAATCTTATCTGTCTTTTTTTTTCCTTTTAAAGTACATAATTTATATGCCTTGTGTTAGGAGCGCCCTGGAGTTAGAGTGGAGCAAATTTCCAATCACAGCTCCTGCAGAATAAAGCAGAACTGCCTCCAGATTTCTCCTTAAAATTTTGATTTAACACTAATAGTGTGGTTTATATGTTTATGAATCCTGCTCATAAATCCTTTTTCAGGTAGGGTAAAAGGACCTGTGTAAGGATTCTTTAAAACGTGTGGTAAGTTTCCACTCACTGTGTCAGGAAGTTGAAGACTAACGTGTCACGTTGGTAAATAAAGACTGACATTTGATACATGCTGAGGACTTTAGTTGTGCGTTCTGGGTTGTGTCGATCGGTGTGAATCGGTCCTTGAAATGTGGTTTGCCTCTTCCTGGGAGCGATGGGACAAAACCAGAGAGCCTCTCTGCTTCCTGTTGTTGATGCTGAGCCTCTGGGGACGCCACACAAACCTCCAGCTGATAAAAAGGAGCAGCAGAAGGGTTAATAATAACAAACAGATTGAGAAAATGAACCCATGTTCTGCTGCAACCTATCTGCTTTTCGTGATGTCAGAAGAGCCATCTTGTAATGCTCTCTGTGAACAAGATGCTACTTGGATTCCAGAAACCTTTTTTGGTTTACGTGTCATTTTTGAGGAGTGTGGTTTATTTTCTGCTCACCTTACTGCACAACAAACCAAGTAAAGTTGGATGAGATACAACGCTGCAACAGAGACCAGAAGCGTGGGTCAACAAAATGAAACTTTAGCTTCTGTTTGTAAATCAAACAAACAAACAAACTAAGCAACAAAGAAATATAAATCACCTTTTAAAGTAAGCTGGAGAATTATTTAGAAACTAAAGATGCAAAGAGCTGCATCCTAGAGGAAAAAAACATTTAAATTTGATTCAACAGAAGCTTCCTTAGATAGATAACATTTACAAACTGGCATTTCATAATCTATTATCTGTGAATGTAGTTTATTATAATAGGAAATGAATTAACTAGAATTAGATCTGATACTGAATCTGAATTGAATTTATAATTTGGACTTGTTTTTTTTTTCTTTTGCATGGAGCCCTGAGATGACTTTAGTTGTGAAATGGTGATATATAAATACAATTGAATCGAATATATTTTTGCAGAAAACAGGATTTAAGCTACTCAGCCATAGTTGTGGTCATTCTCTTTGTCATGGTTCATGCATTTTGGATAAGAGACAGGTCTGGACTGCAAGCAGCCCAGTCAAGCATAAACTCTCTGTGTCTATAAAGCCACACTGCTGTAAGTCGTGCAGAATGAGGCCTGGCACTGAACTGCTGAAATGACCCCAGAGCTCTCAGGAAACCATGTAGTCTGGTATGAGTGCTATATCTAAACTTTTGCATCAGTGGCTTAATACACATGTAAGTAGCCCAAACCGTGGACACTGATGACCCCCTTCACCATCAGAGATACCATCCTGTTTATCTGACAACAGCAGGGAACGTCTTAATCCTAACACTGACATCTTCACCTGATTGTGGAATCTTATAGAATGGTCACATTTGTATAATGCATGACTTTATTTGCTTTTCGTCTTTTAGTTATTTGGTTGGTTTCAGAAACTAAGAGCATCTTCTTTTTCTCTTAGAATGACAGGAGACACTGACCAAAACAGACTCGTGACCCTTGAAAACAACCTGTGAGTGGGGGGTCTGGACCAACTGGGAGAAAGAGGGGTCAAGCTTCGTTTGACATTGTTTTGAGGGCAAAAAGGTTCCCGGTGTCCAACCAAGGCCTAACCATTTACCCCCCTTAACAACATGAGAGTGGGTTACATGATAGATAATCAGGACTCACTGCTGGAGCTCCAAAGAAGGCTGGAAAAGATGGATTTTAGTCACACGGTCTCAGCAGGAACCAAATTTTTATCCTACAATTAGCTTAATGATGAAACAGGAATCCTGGAGGCTTCAGAACAGAAAACAGTTTGAAGTACTCCTGCAACCCAGATGGGCTCATCAGCAGTTTTTGTTTCCACACATGTTTATCTCAGTTTTTTAATGTTGATTAGAACACAGCACAATTCATTTGTAAAAATAACAGACTTTTTCTTTCAGCATTTCAACAATTTGCCCATCACTGTTTGCTCTCGGACTTTATTGCTTGCCAACTTGTGTTGAACAACCCATATGGATGCTCGGTCAATATCCTCTGGTGTCAGCTTTCAACACACAAGGGAGCATTTTAACATGCAGGAAAGAATGGTAGATTTAATAATAAATGATTCAAGATCTAAAATAGACATCACCAGACTCCATCTCTTCGCTAATCATTTGATTCCTCCAACCTCCAGATGTATTTGGTTAACGACAATATTCCACAACATACTCACTGTATGTAGATCATTGCCTGACATGATGCAAAATGCTGCTACAGGGGAACTATGGGTGCCAAGATACAACCCAAATGGCTCCAGATGAGGTTTGTGATGAGGTTGGAAGAAGAATGTGTTTTCACATGCACACACTCAACAAAGCACATGTTGTCCAGGTGCCACAGCAGACATCATGTGTCACTGAAGACATACATTAAAACCTCTGCAGAGGTTTGCAGCCAGTTGGCATTCTTGCCTCACAGCAAAAAGGTCACAGGTTCAAATCTCAGCTGGGTTCTTTCTGTGTGGAGTTTGCACCTTCTCCCTGTGCATTAAAAAGGTTTTCTCTGGGTTTCCTCCCACCGTCCAAAAAACATGCATTTTAGGTTCATTTGCTATCCTAAATTGGCCTTATGTTTGACCCGTCCAGGGTGACTGCTGGAGATAGACACCAGCTCTCCACGACCCTGAATCAGGGCTAAATGAGTATTAAAAAATGGATGGGTGGTTGGCAAAGAAGAATGTTAAAGATAACTGTAGGTCAGGCACAGATTTACAGATAACCACGCACATTTTTCATTTCAGTATGGGGAAGAACTTGAACACAAATTAAGTTGAACATGCAGACACAAAACAAACCTCTGAGTTTCAAAATGTCTGCAGCTTTAAGAAGCCTGGAGATGATCACATTTTAAATCAGGCAGCCTATAGGTTACTGTTAATTCTTGAACACAAATTTGTAATTAACTTATTATTATTTGAGCTTTTAAGTGTTTTTTATGTATTCATTATCAGCTGTTGAATATTTCCAATCTGCACCAGACAGTCTGCACGTATACAGAACAGTTAAGCTATTGTGGAAGCAGCAGAGTGTTGTGTAGAAGCATTGTCAAACTTCCTGTCAACAACTGTGCACTGGGCAGTGGTGCTTCTAATTGTCCCATAAAGCGTGCGAGCGTGTCAGATCCTGGCGTCAAAAGCAGTTGTGTCCAGTTTAACGCCGGCTCCTTGATTTAATGACCGTGTGACATTAGGCATGGTGGTACCCTGAGGTTATCTCCATTTGGAGCCAGACTGAGAGTCTGCTGGTCAGCCTCTGTTTTCCTCTTCAGTCTCACTCCTTAATGCTCACATTGTAGGTCAGTCTCCTCTCCGCACCCCTCGGGGAAGCTTGAACTGGTTCTCAGCCTGCTGATTAGGGGCACTGAGAGCTTCCTGCAAGAACTCCAGCTGATCAAAGAGCAGAAAATGTTGGGCGACTCGGACCACAGAGTTAGCCTAATCAAAGTAAAACTCAGAATTAGCTTCCAAGTTTCATTACGGACCAATAGATTGAGACAATGTGATTTTAATTAAGACAGATGGCACTGGGAAAACCCGTTCTTTATTTTTTTCAGAACTCCACAGGGTTACGAGCAAAGACCACCTCTGTGACTGACAGCCATGAAACAAGAGAACTGCCAGCATCCGGATGAGATTTGCCAAATAACAAAACCAAAGATCTTAAGCATGATGAGCTCTTGCAAGGTTGCACCAAATTCCCTACTGGGACACATAATGAAAAGCTCTCTTCTGTGTACCCAGATGCTTAAACTGAATAAGTTAACATGAAACATTTGTTCGGGAGGGGACGCAACTTTCAAGTGACTGTAAATTTGTTTGCCTGGAGCCACAAACTCATTAGCAACAGACACTCTCATAATGGGATTAACATCACATAACGTTGTAAATTTAGATTTGATAAATGGCCGTCATTTAAAAACAAGCCACACCAGATAGAAAAGTACAACATGAAAGAACTTAATATTCGAGCCTTTAGCTTTTATCCATTACTTGTGGGTTTTTATGGCCATTTTGACACTGGTTGAATTACAACCAATGAGTTGGCACATATGCTCTCTGCCTGTAGTGTCCTCATCAAACAAAATAAGACCACTTTGGCACCTGGGTGCAAAGCCTTTGGCCTGACAACAAGCTGCTACACTCCAGCCCTCATTAAATGGAGCAACGTGTGTTGAACACATGGCTGATCCAGCCCCCTGCTCATTAAAATTCTTTAACTGTTTCAGATGTTTTCAATCATATCATAATGCTTACTTGTCATCTTCTTCTCCAAAACCCACGTGAGCATTCAGGGCTACGCTTCAAATTATCTGCTCAAATTTAAATTGAGAACATGAAACGTCTATGTGTGTGAGCCCGGTTAGCAGCAACAGCAGCAGATTGTACCACGTCACCACAGTTCGTGTCCCTACAAGGTGCACCCTCTTAGTTTTATGTTTTGGGACAAGATAGGTGTTGACAAGCACCACTTTACACACATCCGACCACCTCGCCGTTCAAAAAGCAGAGCCACTGTTTAAATAAGGTAAGAGTGAGCCACGCATGTCCCCACAGGCTGAAACCCCCTCATTTTAAGAGACCTGTGTCTCCTGTTGAGGGACAAGCACAAAAGGAGGCCAGACAACCATCCCTCGGGGGAAGATGGGGGCCTCTCACCGAGCCACACACGGTCTTCAACACCTCTTCCACAGAACAGGTGATGGGACCTTCGTCTTCCTGCTGGGCAACGGTTCGGACAACATCCCCTTTCAGCCGACTTCACCCAAGGGTGGATTACAACAGGAAAAGTTGTCGGAGCATGACTTTCCTTAGATGAGGATTTGTTTAGCTTGTTCACGAACAGTGGGAATTTAGTTCAGTCTGCAGACCATCTCTCCCAGATGACCCCTGAGCGTGTTGTAGCTCATTACGCAGCATCCAGGAGCCATAGATCACCAGGCGACAGAAATACACATGGAAACTATTTTAATTTCACCTGATCGCACTGATCCAGGACAGTTGATCCTAAACAGGCCTGTTTGGGATCTTGATGCCGATAAAGAGTTAGTATTTTTCTGTGCCAGATGTGAAACAGACATTTATTTTGTTAAACTCAAAGGACTTTTGACAGCATTTTGTTTCTGCTATAAAAAAAAATTGATTTCCTTTGTTGGTGAAGGAGCTCCTACTGTCCAGATTTAGCTTGCAGTTTAAGCCCGAGTATCCTTAACCACTTTGTTTGGAAAGTTTACACAAAGTATAAAAAAATGTAAATGTAATCTGCTACAAACAGAACAAGATTAAAAAGAAAATAAATAATGTAAGATATTTTGTATGAATTATTATAATTAAAAGTAGAATATACAATATATTTAAAATTGATCTCTCCACATTTGTTGGGTGATCTTCACAGTTTGTCATTTTTTTTCTTGTGAAAATAAAATTAATTTGAAAGTTTAAAGGATGTTTTGCTTCTCACAATGTTTTCAACATTTCTTAGAAAATGCTCTGCTATTTAAATAAATGTACCACCAGCACCAGCACTGGTGGATTAATGATCATTTAAAGTGACATCATTTGTGAAACAAATGACATTTAAATGAACCAATTATTTTTACATCACAATTGTTTTTCAAATTATCATATTCCTTATTATGTGTTTCACTAACCTGGGGGCAAATTTCACAAAACACCCCGGGGTGTCACACCTGAGCCTGTCAGCTATTATCTGATATGTTAACGTTTGATTTAGTGTGAAGTTTCACTTTAATATCAGACGTTTAGTTTTTTGCTTTGTTGCAACAAACACCTTGTTTTATTAGAGCGTTCAGTCTTATTGCAGAGCTGCTCCACAAACCCAACATACTCTGCATTTCTGCAGCTAAAAGACTCACAACTAATCTCTTCCTCTCCTGTATTTATTTCCACTGAAAAGCTGAAAGTGTTAGTTTGGGTTGTTTGTGTGGAAACCTTTCAGCTGGACTGAGCTCTAAGTTGTTTTAGTTTTATAGGACTCTTTTCATAATGCCAGCTTCTTCTTTGGCGGGGCCCATGTCAACGTCTGGTATTGTTTTTGCACGGGAAATATGTTTTGCCAAAGGATATGAATCCCTGAGTCAACTGGAATTACCTTGAGAATGTCCCCCATGAGATGAAACAGGTATTATTCACTGTAGCTGCTCAAATATTGATCTTTAATATTAGGAAATACTGCACACACTGGATTCCTGCGATTCTAATCATACAAATATTGACTGTCCTCTTTTGCAAACACTAAGACGGAGCCCTGAGGTGTCCAGAGACACGTCAGCAGATGGTTGAGATCAACAACACAGAGAGTCCCAACTTGTCAGGACATCAGTCAGAGCAGTGGCATGTTGGAGCTTAAAGAAAACAAGGCTTCATGTACATCCAAACAACTAGTCTGGTGTGAGGTCAACAGTCCTGACACATTCAAGACTCTGTGAACGTCTTCCTTTCCTTCCTCCGGGCTGAGAAAGATTGTGACCATTAAAGCAAAACAATGTAGGGCACAAGGTTCCTCCACCAGATGTAAACTCCAAACAAAAGGCGTTGTTACTGACAGGAGAGTGGTGGGGAGAGGGCTCGGGGTCAGCACGGAGGGCAGAGTAAACAGAGGCGGACACAGCGGCGCGACGCGTTCTGGTCGACAGCAGTTTGCCCTCTGTCAGAAAGAGTTAAATTTAATAATATATTAACTAAGCTTAGGTGTCTCAACATCTGCAGTCCATGATTTGGTAAAAAGGCTCAGTGAGTCTGGGAAACTGTTCCGTGTCCAAAAGCCAAGGCTGTAAAACCCCAGTTTGATGCGAGCGACCCTCAGGCAGCGCTGCATGATGCCACGTCATTCCACTGTGACCAAAGTTGTCACACGGACTCGTAAATAACTTGAAAAAACATTTTAACTTGACACAGTTTACTGCTGCATCCAGAAGAGTGACCTGAAACTGTTTTTTACGCAAGAAGGACAGCAAAGCGTCTGGCGCAAGCTTCCACTGAGCATATTTCAGAAAAAACTTATCTGTGAATGGCACTTAACAAATACTGAATAACCCTACAGAATTCAGGAAAATTAAAAAAAAAAAAATCCATCTGACCTCGGCTCCCTCACCCAGAGAAGACAAAGAGCAGCTGCATCAAAAGGTACCTCTTATGATTACATCTGTGCGTCTAAACAGCACCACATGACTCATGAAACCCTCATCAGGCACAGCGATGCCAGCAAATGGTCCAACCTGGGCCGGGGCAGGAAACTGGCCTGAGTGGCATTAAGCCTGAAGCCTGTGTTTCTGCTGCTATCTGAGACTGAAAGCAAGAAGTGATGCGAACATTTAAAGCACCCTGAGATGTCTTTTAAAGCCTGCCAGCTTCAGAGAGTTAAATCTTGTCTTTTACTTAAGATAATTAGTTATGAAACCACTCAAAGGAGGAAACGGTTCGGGGTGACACGGATCAACAGAAAGTATGACAGCCTCACTTTTAATACCTCCACTTTGAAGTATCAAGTTTATAAATGTTAAATAACATTTATAAACAGAACATGCAAAAAAAGGGGATAAAAAACTAACTCATAGCTGGCTTCTGGAAATATGTAGGATATTTAAATAAAGATATGTCAAAGAGAAAACTGAGAAACATTCAGTAACTCTGCCCAGAAGTGGATATTTGAAGTCTTGCATTAAGAAAACACTTTTATGATCAACTCAGCTCATCTTTATCCATGACAGCACTTTTCAAATGTGAAGGTAACTCAAAAAGCTGAACAAAGCAAATCGAAAAAAATTAAGAAGGACTTGTATAATAATGCCCCCAAAAATATAACATTTAAACTAAAAAAGCGTTCCTGGAATAATTACAGACTGATCAATTTATACCAAATTAAAAAAAAATCATTAAATTTGCTCCGGCTCATGTATTACCGCATGCACTGACACACTCAGAGATTTAACGTTTTTATTTATCTGTCTGTTCAGTTTTGTGTAAGACGTTTGCGAAAGGGGAGAGATCCTGCTTTTATTGACATGCAGCAGCACAGAAAATGATTGGAAATGGACTAATTGAGTTAAAAATGGGTTTACTTTGCTGTGCTGGTGAACGTTTCATTTATTTTAGAGGTTAACACAATTTTATTTGATTCTTTCAGGATTTTTCAGAATCGAACAAGACAAAATGTCTTGTCTTTCAAGACAAAATGTCTTGTTCGATCCTGTTCGATCCCTGTTCTCATTAAATCGTGTCATCGGTTAAAAGTCTTAATTATATTATCACCTCATTTTATGTGTTTTCAGTAAATAAGACTTTCTTTTTGCAGGGAACATTTGTGAAGATGTTGTCTCACCTCGACTTTAACATCTACTGGTGTGATTTTTCACAGTTGTGTCTCGGCAGAACCTTTTGGACCCAGAATACAACCCTGTTGTCCCTGAAATCCTCTCAGTACGTGATGTTTCACAGCTTTTACAGGATTATCGCTCAAAGTTAACAGGGTCCCAAACAGCTGACTGGCACCAGGAATCGAGGGAGGAACGAACCACCTGCCACGTCAGCCGACTGCAGCCTGACAGCAGCAGAAGGACAGGGATGAAGTCTTACTGAGGGCGTCAAACAAGGTAGAGGTCGTTTGCCAGTCGGTGCTCAGCAGGAAGTGTGCCTTCCTTGTATTGAGGCTGTGAGGGCAGAGGTCAAGGAGCAGGATCAGCAGATCCTGTTACTCCCCCCCCCAGATGTGGAAGAGGACAGCAGCGGCTCCAGGATGGAGGTGCCCCAAATGTAGCGTGACTGCCTGCAGAAACTGAGAATTACTATTCTGAGAAACGCCGTACTTCCACACACAGGAGCGTCTTGGTCTCTATTTAAAACTTGTTTTCTTTCAAGCTTTGGTTAGGCTCCTCTGCTATTTTTAAACTTTGAATTTTAACATTTCCCCACCTTGAAACATCAGTTTGCAGATTTTCTGTTAGCTGTAAAGCTTCCTTCCTGGTTCTGTTTTAGTATGGTAAATATATTATAAAATAAAAACACACAGATAGAATGAAAGGGGGTGGTTGTGTCTGATTTATGCCTCGTGTATGGCTGTTTTGGAGTCTGTTTTGATTCCCCATAACATATTTTCAGTGGCTCTTGTGCTTTACTTCCTCAAAGACCTGTCTGCTTGGTCATGAGTGATGAGGTGTGTGTGAAATTTGGCTCTCACTCCTTTATTTCACTGTCTTCTCCTCTCTCCTGACCTCTCTGAGCTGCATTATGATAAAGACTGTAAAGGTAGGAGTGAGAGCAGAAAAAGAAGAAGGATCGAAGTGGGAAAATCGACCAAACCGATGAGCTTTCTTTGCACAAAGCAACAACAAGGAGAGGTTCAGTGTACAAAACTCACACTGTAAGAAGTCATGTAAATATGCTGCTTATATTTGCTGACCACATTAATGGGTCCAAAGATCACATCAAGTCTGAGGCTTTCAAAGTCCATAAAAAGATCTGTTTAAGAGGCACCAGTGGAGAACAGGAACACATCAAGAGATAACATGTTGTTCTTAACAAGAGTTAAACTTTATTCACTTCATTCAGATCTGTCAGTTTCATGATGAAATCTAACATAAGAACTGATGAGATTATTGTAAAGGTTGAGCCTTTTTTTGAAAGTGGCTGAAAATAGGTCAACAGTGGAGAAGTCCATGGAAAAAACGTTTGGGGTCCAGAACTCAGACAGCTGATGTGTTGGTACTTGTTGAGTAAAGTATCCAGATAAAAATAGTAAAGTTTTCAGTCTAGCAGAAGTTTTATGTGTTTTATGCCTCTCCACCATCCTGCTTGATCCCAGATATTTAGTCTTGACAGCTGTCTGACTCTTTCTTCAGCATTTAGAAGCAGATTCACTTATACCTCGACCAGCTGGCATCTTTGTTTTAATTGATTTATGTTAATTTTAATTGTGCTCTTTCAATAAAGTTGATTTGATTTAAATAGTTTTTGCAGTCTTGATTTGTTAATTTGTTTAAATAGTCTATATTAAAGTGATACATCTCACAAATGTACCCACCCACAGGCTGCAAACCCCACATTTGTTGTGATGTTATGTGACCGAGGTCTCGTACCTGCCCATCCCCTCCTGTGTGATGTGTGTGTGGGGAGTGTGTGTGTTGGGGGTGTGTGTGATGTGTGTGTCTCCAGCTGCAGCAGCGCAGCGCTCCGTCAGTGTTTCCAGCAGCGGAGCGCAGCGCCACGCTGATCGTCCGTCACAAACAGGATCTCTACGCGCTTTGACTGGATCTGAGGGAACAATCTGAATGAATGACCCGAACAAACAAGGTGGGTTTGAAGAAAAGTCTCGTTTCTAGCTGTTAAAGTTTGACTCGGGAGAATTGATTTGTGAGAAGTGGGGGATTGAAGTTTGTTGATCCGATAATCGGGGCGCTGTGAATTGATCCATCCGCCGTGCGTCTGTGGGATTATTTTGCTCTGTTTTTGTGTTCTGCTGCGTGTGGCAGCTTTATTTTAGGACTGCTGTGGCCACGGATTAACTGAACCCACATCAGATTCCAAAGATCTGACACTCAGCTCAAGACCTGAATTGCTGAGAGGATGTCAAATCTTTAATTGCATTAAAATATTTTCAAAGAAATCAACACGTTTCACCCCTTTGACCACCGTTTCTGTCCTGTAAGAGCCACGTCTTAGATCTGTATGGTGTGTTTGTGCCCCGTGAGGTAAATGTCTCCTTGGCAGTATGACTAATGAATGTCCTCTTGTATGTGGAGCCGAATAAACCCAAAGAGAAAGGTTTTGCATGAACTCACAAGCAGATTTTTCTTATTGAGAAGATGACAACTGCATTAATTTATCATGTGCAAGTGTAAACCTATCCGTGGAGGTGCTGGTTTAAATCAGCCTTGGAGCCCAGTTTAGCTGTGTGGTATGGAGTGAATGGGATGGTTGAGTGAGCCATGTGCAAATACAGCTGACATGGGGCAGCAGGTTGAAAGCATCTAAAACTTTAAAATGTGACATCCAGGCTTTCAGATTTGGAGTTTCATTGACAATTCATTCATTTATTCGCTCTGTAGAGCCATAAAAAGTGTTAATAAGAAAAACAAATCCATTGCAAACAGTGAGGCAGTGCTATTTGAAAAAAAAAGAAAGTAAGGGAGGGTTATGCAACTGATCTTCTAATAATAGAATAGATTGTCTCCTGCAAGAGCCAATTATGCCCTCAGGGTCAGCGCCTCCTGACCCACCTCCACCCCTCCGGCCCTGCCTCTCTGCAGAGGCATCAAGAGCTGGTTTGATCAGCAGCGGGGTCAGGAGCATAAACAACTTAGCACCCAGACTAAACAGACCACACATGATTTCTAAATACCTCCATCCATAGATGAGCGTGTGTCATTTTGGTCAGCGGGAGGTTTAATTCACTCTCCTCTGCTTTATTCTTGCTTCCTTTAAGACGAGGTGATCTCTTTTGTTCCCTGTGAAGAAGTGCTTCAGAGGTAAAAATAAAAATGGAGAAAACAATCCGTCTACACGGTCCTTTCAGCAGCCGCTCAGGAGCTTTTGAAGGCATCGGATGATTTTTCTCAGCAGATGAGTTAGCCCACTTTCTGACAACCTAAAGGTCTACAGTGACAGCTTAAAAGACGTTTTTTAGCATTATCACTTTTCGGGCTCTTCTTATCGCCACCTTAACTTTTCTCGTTCTATATTTTGTTTGAAACCCATAAATCTGATCTGACTTAATCATGTCTGGCTCCATTCCTGTATCAGCCCTTCATATCACATGTAAGCACAGGAGACAAATATCTCCCTGACTGTAAATTACAGCGTGGAGCAGTCATAAACAATCCTCCTTTTCTACCCAGGTCCTGTTTACATGTGAACCATCTCTGGAAACATGTTGTTTGTGCAAAAGTTTCACGTTTACATGGCCGTGCTGTGCTTGTCGAATCTGCTGTAGTTTCCATGCCAGGTCACTAGCTAGCGCTGTGATTTTTTGGATTTCAGCGACATGTGCGTGCACGCAAACACTTAAGAATGAAAACAAGTTACATTCAAAACGGTTATTACACAAATGTTTGTTTGGACCGACGATCAGGTTGGATTGCTCCGACACATAATAAAGGGTGAATAGCACAAACAGTACTCAGCTACTCACCATTGTTACTGTGGTTCCTCTACGTCAGTGGTCTCCAATCCTGGTCCCCGAGAGCCACTATCCTGCATGTGTTACTTGTTTCTCTGCTCCAACACACCTGATTTGAATCAATGGATGATTAACAGGCTTCTGCAGAACAAGAAGAGGTAAATTAACCACTGAATCAGGTGTGTTGGAGCAGGGAAACAAGTAACACATGCAGGATAGTGGCCCTCCAGGACCAGGATTGGAGACCCCTGCTCTATGTGAATAACTATTGACTAATTGCAACCATAGTGCACATGTGTGGTTTCACATAAGCTGTGATTTCCATTGAAACGATGCCAGGAGTAAAAACTTCCACTCTGAGATTTGGATTCAAAAAGTTTCAGTGTCAGAGAATCTGATCACTGTTGTTGCGTATGCAAATGACCGAATCGCAACAGAAATGTTTCTGGTTTCACTTAAAACCAGCGTCGTGTAAACAGTAAAGTGTGCTAATTTTTCATCAGTGATGAGTTTGATGCTGATCCCAGCCCAACAGACACACAGCAAAAAAAGGCCAGGGGGTGCAGAGCTGCTCCTGCAGTCTGGCTGAGGTGTTGACAGAAGTCCTAACATCACAATCATGACTAAATAAGATGCTATCTGCCGTTCTGCTTGTTTCACAGCAGCAGCAGGGATGCAGCACTCCAGAAAGCCTGCAGAAGCTTGTAGACTTTTATGTGGTTGCATAGTTTACATTTATCTAGCCTTCATGCACCCAGCACATCTCCTTGGTTTAGTTCAGGTAAAAAAAAGGGAAAATCTTTCTCCATTTAGCTGATTATTAGTCATCACTCCCATGTTTATTTTTACTTCACAAGTGAGATTGCACAAGAGCATAATCTGATTGTCTTGAGCTCACATGAGTTTCAGCTGCAGAAACTGAGCGGAAACCATGAGATGGTTTATGGTTTACAATGGGTCACTCGTGTTTCTTATCACCTAAAGTTCAGTCCTACCACAACAACCCTAAAGACATGACTTCGGTTTCCTGAAGAGCAGGGTCCTGACATGTTCAAGAGAAAAATCAAACATTCGTTTTGTTAACCCCCACTCTTTGGTTGCATGGCTGCATGTAAAGACCCCGAAGTTGAGGCGGTAAGCTCGAGTTTCTAATTAGAGGGGAAAATGTACCCTGTTAATGACATCATCTTCCCTCTGGCTCGGGGTTGAAGCTGCTGTGTGAAACTTCAAACAGTTGCACACAAAACATCAGGCTTATAATTTACCTTTACTGCCTCCTTATCGCCTTGTTGGACCATCGTGTGCTAAAAGTCTGTGGGAACTTTAAAAAAGGAAGAAATATATTAAAAACCTGAGCTTCTCGGTAACATTCAGCATCAAAACAATATATTCAGGCAGGCGCTGTATGGTAAAGTAATAGCTACTTTTACAAGCGACAGCTGACTGAGGCCAGAAGTCAAACCTACCATCTATTTTCCAGACAGGCATTTTTTCTGCTTTGTAAACACCAGAGTGTGGAATCATATTCACTGAAGTAACAATTTAATGAGCAATCATATAGTTTTCATAAAGGATGAGTCACTTTTAAGTAGCTTTTTGGCCTGAAACTTTTTTTTTTTAATTGTGGTTTGAACATTTACAACGATTGCTCACTAGTTTGCTCAGCTCTTACGTCACTTCCATCTTCGGAGGCTCATGACTCAATCCATAATTCATTGAAGGCAACGAAAGTCATGAAACGTGATCTGACAGATCTCCATCTCCTGACAGTCTCCTGTGTGTGGGTGACAGCTGCGGGAGCAGCCCTTCTCGCCGCTGCTCTCACATCACTGTAATTGTTCACAGCCCGACCGGGCGCCTCTGTTGTTTTGCCACATCCCATCACGATCAGCCGTGCCACGCCGTGTCCGCTCGTCCGTGAGGGAGACGACACATGCCTGGACAGTCCCTTCAACACCGGCCTGGCTGAAGCTCCAGCGACTCGCCCTCTTGTTCTCAGACTCTGACAGAAACACTGGGAGAGAAGGGGTCTCTTTTCGCTGCACTTGGGGGCTGAAAAGCAGGTCGGTTCACCGGTAATGAGAGGAGACAGCTGCCTGGTTCAGCAGAGGTTAACAGCTAAGTCTAAATGGCAGCAGAGAATAGAAGAAGAGCGTACTTTGTGCAGAAAACTTGTGGGTGATTCATTTGTTGTAGACAGAGGTTTCTGGGAGAAATTAGGCTTTACTGACCGATATAAAAGTTAGGGCTGGATCAGATTGATTATTTGTCGTACTGATTCTGACTTTTTCTTGTTATTCTAGAGGTTTTATTGTTCTTTTATTTGCAGTACATGCAGCAAGTTCACACCAAAACATATCATAGATCCTTTGATCCACAGCAGGCCACTTTGTGTTTATGATACATTGGTATCTTCTATAAAGGTCAGCTCTAACCAAATCAGTGATTTCTTTCCAAATCTGAATGTAACCAAGTAGTTTTGTTGTCCAAACTAACAAAACAGCAACGTTGATGGCAAAGTTTAAAGCTAAAGTGATAAAATATAATCACAAGCTAGGGTTGCTCAAAATATCAAATTATTTTTTGTCGTTACTTATCAATATGACCAGCTATATTATAGAAATGCATAGATTGCTGTAAATCAGTCTTTTATTTTGCTTTATCCATCCCTATTTGGCCAAACAAATGGACTCTCACTGCCCTTGATGTTCTCAAAAGAAAACAACTTTAAAATAAGTCAATAAAAATATGTTTTTCAATGATTTTGTATTGAAATGAAAGTCTAAATTGAACATCTTGGACTCCTAAATCCAAAGGTATTAGAATGACAGAACCAAGCTGAATTTAAATGCTTAAAAATGCTGCAATCAATGTTTTGTCACAATTTCCAGTATACAGAAAATATGTCTGATATCCCAAAAGAGTGTCACTGTGCTCAGGGAGACATTTTACTGCAATAAAGTAGCCCTACAAAAACAAGACACTGCCCATCCCTGCAGTAGTGGCTAAGCTAATAAAGCAGACAGAAAGTGTTGTGAACACCATGATGACAGAGCAGAAAGAAAGGAGCAAAGATAACAGGAGTAGAATCATCACAATGTTCAACAATCACATGCATATCCACTGCTGCAGGTGAATTTTCTTTAGTAAGCAGAAAATATGTGCCTTTTTGCAGCATGAATGCTCTTTAAAACCGCTCAGCGTGTAACTTGACATTGACGTGTCGTCTTGTTGAGAACTGACAGGTCTGTTCCACGTTTTGCTGTGATATCAAACCTATACACTCAGTTTTTGTTCTGATTTCTCAGCAGCACTCGGGGAGAGAGATCACAGCTGTAAAATTTGAATAGTCATGGTGCTGTTTGCTCGCATTTTCAGCTGTGTCAGTTATATTTAATCAAACCCGCACCCCTTGATGCAGCAGAAGAGCTGCATTAGCTTTAAGACGATGAAACTTTTAATAATTGATAACCAAGCTTAAACACGGAATCCTAATTATTAATTCATGATGATTTAATGTTTAGGAGAAGCCACAGTGATTGAAAACCAAATGGTTAGAGGAGTTCTTATTCATAATTCTTACACAAAAATAACACTTTCAAAGAGAGAAAGAAAGGATTGAGTGATTGTTTCACGTTTGCTGATCCAATCGTGTGTATTTGGGAAAGTTTCTGCTGTAAAAAGTCAAGTGGAGCGTTTTATTTGCTCAGAAGCCATACCCTTTAGCACTGCTCTGTTGTGCAGACAATAAATCAATGCTGACACATTTAAAGCTGTGGAAAGTCTGTTGTTACACAGAAGGAAGGGCTGGATGGGGTTTGGCACTGCAATCACAGATGAACTAGTGTTTGGGGACACAGCTGGAGCAGCTTTAAGCTCGAATCTTCTCGAAACAGCCTCGTCACAAACACAAGTTAGTGCTAACTTTTTTCTGCTGACATCAGCAACATGTGTTTGGAGTAATTCTGCGACTGTGGTGTGAGCGTCCTATTGGCTGCCCGTGTGACGTGACGGAGGGTAGATGTTTTCCTCCCCGTTTCTAAGAGGAAGAAACCAGGTGTGTGTTTTAACGCGGCCGATTTGATCGTATAGTAAACAACCATCATCCACTGCAGCATCATTTAGGACTCTGTCGAGGCAGACACACGTCCATCTGGCAGAATGAAAAACGTGGTGAAATAAAACATCTGGCAGCATGCCAGACGGCGCTGTCTCTCAGAGCGTTCACGCCAGCTGAGATCTTAATGAGGGTTCACAGTGTGAGAACAGAGCTTCATAATTTAAGACTCTGGGAGACTGAGGGATGTGCACAGATTTATGTCTCTGTACTGGACTGTATAAACAGCCTCAGGACAGGTTTTTTTTTGCAGAGGGGTCTGTGGAGGACTGTGCTGCAGCAACACAGAGCAGGTTGCTGTCGTTTGGATTGCTGGTCACATAATCCAGGCTGGCATGTGGAAGCAGCAACAGTGGTGTCTGTAACTTACAAAACGATGCTGTTCAGAGCTGGGAACAAACACATTTGACAGAATCTGAGTATTTTATCATTTATCATGCTGTTTCAAAAGACCCAAATACAATATAAACAAGAGAAATTATATTAGTGTGAATGCTGAGCGCTGAATGGCTTTGCTGAAAAAGCTAAAACTGTTGTTAAAGCTAAAAGTAGCAAAGTTAGCTAAGAGTAGCAGAATGGTAGCTAAAGC
Source organism: Kryptolebias marmoratus (assembly GCF_001649575.2). Lineage (NCBI taxonomy): Eukaryota > Metazoa > Chordata > Actinopteri > Cyprinodontiformes > Rivulidae > Kryptolebias > Kryptolebias marmoratus. Next base: position 6,181,459 of record NC_051445.1, on the reverse strand, counting down.
TAAATGTAGCAAAAGGTTAGCTAAATGCTAAAAGTGACAGAAAGGTAGCTGAAAGTTAAAACTAGAATAAGAAGACAAAAACAGAGTGTGCTAAAAGAGATTTTAAAGGGAACAATGTTTTTGAAGGAACTGAAGAGATTTCAAAGTGTTAAATTGTCTCAGTTAATTATTCTGACAAGCATAAAAGTTATAAAAACCTAAGGTCATAGCATCCATCTTCTGAATGAGTTGAATATTTTGATATATGGATGGCTAAAATAGCACAAAGCAAGCAGAAGTAATTAGATTGAAAAAAGGGAAAATCCAAAACAATAGTGTGGATGCCAAATCAGCATATTTCACAGTTCAGATGACACATCAGCATATATGCTTGTTGGGAAGCTCTAACTTGTTTTGTGTCACAGATAAATGCAGTGCTAAAGTAGGCTGTTAAAAATAGTTCCTAAATAAAGACAAATGGATAATGGTCTTTAATACCGTGCTGCAGGGGCTAATCTTTAACTGGCCATTCTCTATCGATTTAACCATAAAAGCACTTGTAAATCAATTCCTACACTGGGAAGGAAAACGAGCAGACGTACAGAGAACTCTCATGCAGATTATCCAGGATTTGTTTTGTAGATAATTTGCTGAATTGGCTGGATGTTTGTCTGTCAAGAAGAGTTTAAAAGCTGTGCACAGATTTTTCTTTTATGTGTGGACGGTTAGAACTGCAGTCCTGGAGGACAGATTTAATGAGCCAAATGAACTGACATTATAATATAGTTTGTTTTTTATTATTATTATTTTAATCAGGTTTAGATGAGTGGCAGATCTTTGAAGCGTCAGTCCAGATTTTGATGCTGCTTGCATGCCAAGCCTGCGAGTTGCTGTTCTTCCTTCAAAAGCTGTAAGTGAAAAAGCAAACAGTGACTCATGAAACTTTATAGGTCAGCGCTGTTTAGTAATCAGCAGCAACAGCACCCTTCCTGAGCCTTAGAGAAAAAAGGAACTTGCTCATTTTGTTGATAAAGGCAAGAATAAATGTGAACGTGTTGGCATTAATCTTATCTGTGCAAGCACTACCTGGATGTTTCAGCAGAGATAAAGGCCTGACATGCTGTGTAACGGCTATTGTACCAAAGGTTCATAACGAAGTTGAAGTTGATTTATAGCTCTTATGATTTGCTGTTAATTTTTTTGTAGAATTTGAAGCTTCAGGCCACTGTAAGTTGAACATGTTTGCCTTCTTGTAGCTGCACATCCACCCAGCATGTCTTGGTACTTGTCCTTGGCATTGTGAACCAGTGCTCAGCTGTCCCTGCATTAATTTGATCTGAATGACAAAGGAGCTGCAACAGTGAGTTAAGAGCCCATCTTGTCCATTTTACGATTTTGGGTGGAGGTCTATTCAGGTCGGGGGTCTCTTAAGTCATCCCAGGTGGCTCTGCTGCCGCTCCACTTGACTGTAAATAAATCCCAGGAGGAGACCCAGTTGCTAATGGAACTGAAGGCCTCACAGTGGTGATAGGATTTAGAATTGGCCTCTAGTCTTTGTGTCTGAGGGGGGACAGTAGCTTATGTAGCCCCATGTCTTAGATTTTATTGTTGTTCTTTTCTCTCCCTGACTAATGAGGCGGAGCAGCCAGGTCAACACTTATCTGTAAACCTGGAGGACGACCATTGTTGTTGGCCATTAATAATGCAAAGCAAGGCCAGAATGGCTCTTTGTTAGGAGGGTAGAAGAGGACACCACTTTTTCTTCACCATATTCTTGAGGTTTGGGTCTGTAAATTTGGTTAATGACCAAAGTGCACAAAGTCATGAATCATGGCTTGTTAGTGACAAATGCCTCCATCCACACAGTATAAAATGAATATGTAGAGATGGCCTATAAAAAAAACAAGAGGATATGTTGGCATCCAGTTCCCTCTTATCACCCTAAACATTAATTTTACTGCGTGCCGAATACGCTCCCATGAGCTTTAAAGGTGGGGCTTGTGGTTTTATTCCCTCTTATCTTGTGTTTACTTCACTGAATACATAATTCACTCAGGAACTTCCTTAAACGTTTTTTATTCAAGGCCAGCTGGTTGTTCTTTGGGAACACCCAGCAAGCTTCAATCAGGCTACTTTTCACATAAAACTAACAAATCCTGCCTGGGTTTGCTTGTGTTTAGTTTATTTTTGTTGCATCATTTTTCACTTTCAAAATAAAAGAAGACCTGTAACCTTTTACCTGAGAATAGGCAATAATAAGATTTAAACTCAGTCTGCATCCATGTTGCACAAACAATGCAGCTGATAAAAAAAGCACAAATAACAACAAAAAAAAAGGCCTTGTGACAGGTTTCTCTTGACGCTGTCCAAGCATCTTGATGCAGGATGATAAAAAACATCTGGTTCATCTTTAACAGCACACAGGCAGCTAAGCGTGCCCTGGAGGCTCGACCATCACAAAGAGGACAAGTAGGACAGTTTGATTAAATAGCAAAGGCCAAAGGCTTAACTGAGGGGCCACACAGTTGTGTTTGATGATCCAAGAATCTGTTGGCTCGAACTTTAATGCTGGACCTTTTCAGATAGCAAAATTTAATTGTTTTTCTTTTTTTTTTAAGATACTACATGTATTGTTTTTTGTAAATTATCTTTCTACTTAAGCCTGAAACCTTGTGCAAAGTACAGTTTATAGTTTTCTGGATTTTCTGAAACTCTTTTGATTTATTTTTCTTTGGACTTTGGACTTTGGGTGGGGGTTTTTTTCCTCGTTTTTGCTCATTTTCTGTCTAGTCTTTGTCCCTGACCATGACAACATATTGTGCAACATGTGCTTAAAAATGAGAAAAGTGAACAACTGGAGGACAGACCTAAAACAATCTACAGCAGATGAGCAGTGAATGTCTGACTGCCTCTTTTGCAAACATTTGTATGACATGGCCTCAAAGTTCAGCTCTGTGACTACCACCTTTGGTGACTCAGATGCTGGTTGACTTCAACCTCCATGCTGTTTCATTCTTTTATAAATCACATCGAGATGAGAAAAGGACATCTCAGGTCCGGCTTAGAAACGTTTTCTGGAAGATGCTTGTAAGTCATGCCTTTCAGAAACAATAATTCAAGCAAAGATGTGACAGAACCCAAAGGATACATCATCCTTCAATTGATCATCTACTGTTTTCAGCTAACCTCATGACACTAAAACAATATTTTATGTCTGTTATAAAGGGATCACATTGCTTAAAGACAACCTTCAACAATCTGTTTCCATCTTTTAGGAATAAATGTCCAAAGGTTTCCTACTTTTGAATCCATGTGAGCCTTTATCATGTCTCATTTTTCTTTAAAAAGACACTCAGATCTTCAAAATGTCAGCAGCTTGACCAAAATGTGTCCCAAATAGATCAACTTCTCCTGGATTTCTGTCTGGTTCCGTCTTGTTTTATTCACCACTGTGTGACCCATGAGACCCATTCAGTGATTGGGTTATGCGTTGCTAAAAATACAACAACATAAACAGAAGCAGTTCTCACGCATAAAGCTTATTTAACACAATACATGTTGGCACAAGTTGGACAAAAGCTTTTGAAGATTTCACTCAGATACTGGGAGTAACAGTAAAAGAGCTGAAGAGGGAAACAGATACGGAGAGGGGTCAGGCATGTGTTTACGAGAAGTGAGGGTAAATGAAAGGGTTGGGCGGTTTGAGAGTGCAGTGGGGGAAAAAAAAGCACGGCAGCGTTTTGAAGGAAAAGGGGGTGGTGTTCACTGTAGAAATGAGAAGGCAAAGAAAGAGTTCAGAGGTTAATAACCTACAGTGGGAAACAAAAGAGGTCATAAAACACAGGAGAAACTGAAAAAAGCTCTCTCACGCTTTTCACAAGGATCACAGGAGAATGTGTTGGCTACTAATTTGGCCTAATTACAGTCAGTGGAACTAATGATGGCAGTGTGGGTGTCTGCGTGCGCCACTTAATCAGTTTAAGCCCAGAAAATTCACAAAGGGAAATGCTGAATTAATTACCGTCTCTGTTGGGAAGCATTTTTATTTAGATATTTGAATACTCAGAAAGCACTTAGAGTCGGAGATAACTTCTAAAAGGAGCAGATTTCCTTCAAGCCATTAATGTCTGATTTAATGATTGCACACAGGCATTAGGAGTCAAGCTGAGGAAATGTACCGAAAGTAGGCCAAACACTGATATTTCCCTTTTTTTGTTGAATTCAATGGTACGATCACTAACTTTCCATTATTTAGGCTTCTTTTGTGGTAACTTCCTACAGCATTTCTTTAGCTTTTTTCCCTTTTAATTTCAATCTCAGACCGGGAACAAAATATTCCAGATGGAGGATATCCCATTAACACCACCCAAGCTACACACTGTAACCGAGTCCCACTTCCTCCTCATTTTTCACCCTTCTTTTTGCCTCATGCCAAGTCCGGTCTTCTTTTTTACTTCCACACCTGTTGTAAGACTTTGCTTTTTCTCCCGGAACTCCACCTAAACGTTGCTTGACTTTTCTGAGCTCCAACATCTGGAAAAACTAACCAGCATGCCAGGACCCCCATTCCTCAGGTAATTTATAGTGGCATGCCATGCGACACACTCTGTAAGGGGTATGGAGACTGGATGAAGCTGATCGTGGTGAAACATTAGCTTTTCTTCTGAAGTTTCAGGAGTACTTTAATATTTAGTAGGAGCTCTAAGGTATCGGCACAAACAAGAGGCAGAATGACAGATCCCTCTGTTTAGCTGGTCAGTTTAGCAAATTATTGCACAGAAAAAGGAGCCTATGATAACAGAAAGTAAACTCTAAATAAATATGGCTTTTTTCTCAGCTGTCTTCATCATCTCATTAAAACGTGTCGTAAGAACTGAAGAAACTTCAGACCAAGTCAAGCAACTGAAAACCAGCATCTCTCTCTTTCCTTTTTTCTTTTATTAAATAAAGTATAAGTTGCATATACTTACACAAACATAGATTGTAAAGCACATCAAAACTGGCAACTGGATGTGATCTTTTTCAGTGTTTAAGTATCTCCTTTTTCCTCCAAAATATGAGAAGAAAAAACAGGTGGAGAAACAGAAAGGTCTGTTATTGTTACCTTATCTTATTCCTCGTATAAGCCTCAAAAGCTAAACTAAAGTTGTAACAAAATAAAATTTAGAAACTGCTGTGTCAAATACAGTAGAAAACTGGTCATCTGGTTGACCTTCTGTCTCCTAGTTTGGACATTACCACCTTTTAAAACTCATAATCACTATGATTATCAAAAGTTTATGAATTGTGTTCAGATTGTCTTCCTGTATGCATATATATATATATATATATATATATTATGTTCATACACATCAGAAGGTGGAAGCTGTGTAGGCAGGGTGAGCACGTTTTTCTATCAGTGGTATCGTGCTCATTATCCAAACTACTGAAACTGGATCCTGTTTCTGTGTCATTCATTGTTTCTCTTCTTGTGAAGGAAATGCTAAAATAGCATTTGGCAGCACTTTAAGGAACAATAAGCCCAACAACATAACACCCTTCTGCACAAGTATTTCTCACCAAGGATGGACCACTGGTGACTTTATAAAAGTTTTTATGGTTTTGTTTTGTTTTTTTCTTTTTTTGCATAGTTTGTATACAGCCCAAACTTCTTTTAATACAGAATATCAACTAAAACCTCAATAACCTGCTTCCCAAATGCAAATACTGCTCTGTCATTTCCATGGCAGTTCTTACTGCTTTGTGCTGACACACGTCTGCTCATAGCTCGCCCATCACTGCAAGCACATGTACATAGACACATGATAACTGTGCTGCAAAGTTTTCCGGCTAAAAATACTCCGTGTGTAGAGCTTTAGTCTGTTATAAGCACGTGCATACCCTTTTTTACTCCTTTCAATCCTCATAAGCATGAAAACATAAAAGATCAAACGTGTCTCTTTAAGAAACGTGGCGGCCTGTGTTACAGCTGCTGTAACTTTGTAAATAGCTTGTTAATCTGAAGAGCTCTGACTGTGAAAGTATGAGTTTATTTAAGAAGGATTTTAGTGGGTTTAAATTACAATACCCTTACTCTCTGTTTTAGAAAAAAAAAATTAAGTAATCATCTAACCTGTTCTGTTAGAAAACTTATTACTTAGACAAATTTCTGCTCTTTTAGCTTCTCTGCATACTGTTCAGTTGGGGCTGACATGGTTTGTTTTCTCCTAAAGCTAAAACAAAAAGAAGCAGAAATGTTCTTATTAAAAATGTACAATAATGTGCTTGCCACATTTTTATATGATCAGTGAAACAGGATGTTTTTACTGCCATAGAAAAACAGAAACAAATGGCCTCATAGAATGTGAAAAAAATGAGTCTGGTCGACTTCCTGTGCAGAAAAAAGAAATAAGGAGACATGCCATCATCCTGTCTGGACAACAGGCTTTATTTCCTATTTTTATTGAGGCTATTTTTTCTCTCATTTAAATATAAGCCTGATGGTAATTAAATACTGAAATATGTCAACTTTATATTTCTGCTTGCTCCACTCATGCAACTCCCTCTGGCTTTAAATAAACACAACCTGAGCTGAGCTTCAGGAATCCTTCCCTGTCCTGCCATCTGCTTTCTGCTGCCAGCCCTGGAGAGCAGCACATCCAACTAAAATCACTTTTTATCTCTCTCCGTTTCTCCCAGGAGTCTGCGCAGCTGAGGTGAGGACGAGGACGCGATCCGCTTCTTTGCCATCTGTCCGTCAACAGACTAAGTGCTGTGGTGCCGGCCACCCTCAGGTCAACTCAACCGGAACGAGTGCCAAACACTAAAAGTCTTGACCCGGCGTCACCTAGAAGGCCTGCACTGAACAAATATTTGACGCTGTTATATCTGATTTCTCCACTAAAAAAGACCAACCGTGAAGGGTGCTGTTGGGAGACAGAAAGGAGAGAAGAAAAAAGTGGGGGAGGAAGCAGTCACCCTTTCAAAGTGCACTCTGCCTGCTATTTCTGCTGCTCTGTGGGCAGGGAGCATCTTATTTAGGAGAGCTGCTGGTCGACAAAAAAAGGATTTCCTTGTCCCCTGCCTGTTCAAATGCCTGTTTAAATACTGGATAAGATATCAATTTGTCTGGGCCCAACAAAGAGACTGTAAGCTATCTATAGAAAACATCACAACAAACGTCAACTTTGTGGTCCCGTGAATTGCCACTTCTCCATTACCTCTCCAAAAGATTTAGGAGCTGTGAGAACAGGAATGAAAGCAGATATTTACTCTTAGCAACTTATCCAAAGCCCACAGCAGCTCTCTGTGGGAGACCGGAAGCTGTAACTTAGTTCAGGGCTTGGAGTTTTGATGTCTTTCCCAGCTCAGTGAAGTAACATGAAACCACTGTCACCGATTGGGTCCCCCTCTCCTTTGAGGCTCCTTAACAAGGGTCCGGACTACCTGCGCAGGCAGATCGATGGAGGAAGTCACGGCCGCTCCATCAGCGCTGTGGAGAGGCTTGAGGCTGATAAAGCCAAATATGTGAAGAGTCAACAGGTGATCAACACCAAGCAAGAACCTGTGCTGGTGCCCTGCGCCACGCCGCCACCGCAGCCACGGCGAGCCATTTCTGTCCCCGGTAGCCTGACTCCTCACCTTCCACTGCGGCGTTCATCCAACACCCCCTTCTCTACGCTCTCCGGCTCCTTCACCTCAAAGGACGAAAATGAAAATGATGACGCAAGAAAGGAGAACAGGCAGACCTCCATTGATGTTGAGGCTCATAACAGGAGCAATGTGAACAATGTGATGACTCCCAGCCCCAGGACACCCCGGGTTAACGGCCTGGTAGCGCCCCACAGTGCCCCTGTTCTCAGAAGGAGCACAGGCAAGCGCGTGCTGAGGCCGGACTCTCTTGTCATCTACCGACAAAAGAAAGAGTGCAAAAACCCCAACAGTGCTACCATGGGAGAAAACAACAACATGGAGGTAAAGGGCTACAGTTTTGTCCGCCGGCTCTTCCAGGGATCCATGAGGGAGAAGGGAAGTGTAGGTGAGAGCCGAATCCATAAGATGGTGATTGGTGAAGAGAAAGCACCGTCGCGGGATGGAGACTCGCGAATGTCTTGGACCAATGACAAAGAGGCAACAGATGGGGGACCAGTGAGCAGGAGGTCTAGTAAAACTGATCAAGAACGAAGCCCAGAGTCGACCCAAAGTCCAGGTTTCAGCTGCGCTGTTGAACACACAAACAACGGGTTTACAAATGGCACCAGAGACAGAGTGAACACTGGTGTCACCAGTGTCAAGAACAATGATGACCCGTGGAAGCGAGCGTCCCCACCACACGTGAGAAGGAGGTTTGGGGAGTTGCAGCGCTCTAAGTCAGACTTACAGCTGCGCTCCTCAGTAGCTTTATCAGAGCAGGAGCATTTCTTTGACTTCTGTGGGCTGGACATAGACATGATAGAACGCCTGGGTCGGGACAATTTCCTCTCTGGTGCCAGTTCTATCGACACGCTCTCCTTGGCCCTCCGCAGCGTGGGTGGAGACGGCTGTGGCGGGTCGGAGCCCAGCGAGTTCTCCCGTCACTCGGGAGATGGACTGTTTCAGGATGAACTGGCCGAGCAGCTTCCCACCGGCGTGTCGATCATAGAGAGAAACGCTCGTGTCATCAAGTGGCTGTATGGGTGTAAAAATGCTGCTCAGGAAGGACCAAAAGAATCAACAGTTTAGTCCTGGGGTACAAATTTATGTGCCATGGAGTGCTACGCAGACTCAGCTATAAACCCACAGATAAGTGCATGTTTACCAGGAGACAGGAAGCTATTCTGTCAAATCAACAGTGATTTCTGGGTTTGCAAATGCTGCAATTTAAATCTGCTTCAATATTTTTCAAAACCAAGAGTCGAGTGACCAAATTATTACAGAATTGTATTAGATTTTCTTAATAACAACAAGAAATTGCTTTAAATAAGCACTGGATTGTCAAAGTTATTTTTCTGTAATTCAAAATGTTGAAATTCACTTCAAATTTTACATCTCTTGCATATAAATTAACATTTGTAAAAGACCAAAGATAGCAGAAAACTGTTATTAATATAAAATGGTATAACAACCATATCAACTTCCTGATAGCATCAATGTTGAGGATCAAACTGAAAGTAAAACAAAAGTCATCAAACTGATTAGCATGTTAAATTTATGGAGATAAAATACAAATAAATCAATATGTTGTACTAGAAAACAAAATAGAAACAATTTAACAATTTGTTTGCAGAAAGAATAAAGTAACAAACCCAACTTTTATTTCATTGATATCCTGTTGTTCAAAATTCAGTGATGTACTTCAAAATAATATGCACTTTAAAATCACAGTAATGTTTGTGCATTTCATTTGCTGATATTTTCCTCGTGCTTTTGTTTGGCAGCAGTTCAAATCAATATGAAAAGCTCCTGGCCTCAGTTTTTCCCATGTACATTTCAGATTAATACCACTAGCATTCCATGGCACAAAATCACCGTTAGTCCCTGTCCTCAAAAGAGATTTTTTCTTCAGATTAAAGAACAGCCACTGCGTATGTTGTCAAACTGATGTGTTGTATTTATAGATCCTATGGACGTGTTGTACAGCCTGATCTCACTGTTAGACGGAGCAGCGTCTCCCAGCATTTTGTGTTTGTGAGTGTGTGAAATGAGCATACTGCCCCTTAATTTTTAGCCTCTGCGCAGTTTTTGACAGAACTGGATTCTGAACTGATCGTAAGCCCCTCTAGTGCCACACGAGGGGCAGACGTGTTTTGTTACGCATACATGTTGGTAATCTTGACACCGATGCTTCCCTTTTCATGACCAATTAAAAATGGAAAACCACTAAGCTATGATCTTTTTAAAACAGAGACTGTGTGAGTGTGAAGTGAACCACGAGTACCTCATTTGAATCTGTCCCAGTTTAGTTTGAGTGTTGCTGTTTTTCCTTTTTTTTTAACTCTTTAAACGCAGGCGTTGGAACAAACACGTGGGACGCTCCTGGGGGATCATTAATGCACTGAACTGGACAGAAAGAGGAAATGAGAGCGAGAAAAAAAAAAAATTCCAGAGATTCATCTCATATGGCATTTAAGTTGGATTCAGAGCAACATCTGCATCCAGGACAACTAAAAGCAATATGTGGCCAGTAAGTTTTAGTGGTTTTAATTTGTTTTTATCTGCTGGTGAAGGTCAGTGCTCACAATCATTACATTTTCTCCTGTTGTGTAAGTGTATGAGCCACGAGACATAATGGGTAATCTTGTGAGTGCAGGGCAAAACTGAACAGAAATCTTACTCAAGACAGAAAAGAAAACATAAAATACCGAAAAGCTCAGCCTGGTAAATGTTTTAGGGAGTCACCTTCACTATCTGCCAGTGTATAGATGTTTAACCTCTCCAGCTGGCTCATCAAAACATGCAGGGGAGGCTGAATCTGCCCTCCCCTTACTGATAACCACAAATCCTACCTCACTCCATCCATTTTTCACATTTTATCTCCATGAAAGGTCATTTCCACCGCTTGCCTCTGAAATCTGCACAGAGATGAGGTATGTGGAGGTTAGGCTGAAGCCTTGAAGGCCGAGTGCTTCAAACTTATACACGTCATAAATGAACCCAACACTTGCAGCCTTGATGATGTTCTGTATTTATCATGAGCATGACATGCTTCAGAACCAGCTTCACTCCGGACTATTTTTTTTCTTTGCTTTCTTTCCTGTGGAGAACTCTTTGGTTGCATGTTTACAAAGTCGTTGTGTAAGTTTTGATTCTGTTTTTTTTTAAATATTTTTATTTGATGCATATGAGAGATTGAAATTTTTATTCCAAAGAGCAAATAAAAGCAACTAAGTGAATGTCTGTGCAAGTGTTTTTATTATTTTTTTGTTTTGTTTTAATGTTTTTGGTTCATTTTCGGGTGTTTATGCTCAAAGAAAAAAAAAACAAGAAAACACAACGTAGTGTCACATTTTCTTTACTCTTAACAATTTTCTACTCTTACCTCCCATCACCTCATCAAATCTCATTTTTCCACATTATCTCATGTGGCTAGGAGCTAATCCTTTTAGTTTTCCCTGCATGCATCCCTTCAGGGGAGCTGCAGCAGGTTTGCAGACAGGGAGGCTTCTGTTTGGGCTGATGCTGTCTGGCTGTCGACTCTCCTCCCCGTCCTCAGCCTCCTCCTGACTGTCTTATCTCCTCTCGGAGTCAGCGTCTGTTTACAGATATTCCAGGTCAAAACAGATAGAAATATCAAGAAACCAGCATCTTAATTTATTTTAAATGGAAACACAGCAGCAACAATGTTATCAGGTTACTCTTCTTTGAGGTATTGTGATTTTTATTTTCACATCTGCTTTATAAATTGTGTCAGCAGTTTGTATGCTCAGCTGAGCATGGAGTGAAAACTAGAGACACCAGGGTGACCCAAGCTGCAAGATTTTATGTCTCTCCTAGTGTCTGGTACTTTCAGAACATGATTTCAAGGTGAGCTGGGCTTTTTGAGCCAAAAGTCTGTTTCATAAAACCAATTTGCAAATCTGACCTAAAGTTAATAGGATGCAGTCAGTGATGGACTGAGCTGAAGAAGCACAAGAAAAAACAAAGTTTCTTTTATATTACCCTCAGGTTATTTTTATAAAATGTCATGTAATTGCTTGTGTCTGAGTGTGTGTCCATTTGTCTGTCTGTTAGCAAAGTTTATTATGAGACACTGGACAAATTTTAATGAAACTCTCAGAAAGTAATCATTGGCTGCACATCTACAACTCTTTAACTTTTAAGTCAGCCCATTTCAAGATGGCCACCACAACTGATCGACATTAGCAAACACAAAAAAAGGACTATAACTCAGTCAATTTTACTCCGATTGAGCTAAAACCTGGTGTGGTAGTAGCTGAGAGTCACCCCCGACACATACTCTGAGCACTAAAAGTTCTGTGTTTAAAACTTTGCTGAACAAAACGAGTGAAATGTGTCTTTCAGTAAATGAGGCTGCTGAATGTACGAGTTTGCCAGGAGCTGAATGAACTTTTGGACTGACTGGATGTGCAGATCAGGTGGACTGAGGTACGTTTACAGCCTCAGCACCATCAGAGAATAACGCTCTATGCCCTTGTCTGATTAGCCTTTAGCTTAGCCTGGACACTTTGTGCTTTATGACAGATGTCACGGCTGATAAGGTACTAATTATTAATAACTATTTGCTTGATCATCACTTAAAAATGAACAGAGTGTCCCTTAAAGAAGACAAATTCAAAAGAAAAGACTTGAAGGAACAAAAAAACATTATTTATTTATTTTAAGGGATGATTAATTTCAAGTTGTACAAAATACAACACTCTGCATTGTCTTATGCTTGAAGGCTCTACGTGGCAACACAAACCGTGGTTAATAACTACACACTAAAACACACACATCTTGTTTCTTTCTTCCCTTTTCTCTCCTTCTGTCTTTCCCCAAGCAGGATGCAACAATAGCCCTCCTGTGTGGCTGCGTCTCAGTGACTGGGGGGCCTGCTGGGCCATCCTGTTTTGGGTTCACGGGACAAGGTTTAAACATATGGTCGTGTTTTGAGTTTCTTCCTCAGTCTGCCTGGAAGTAAACACAGAACAGCTGGCAGAGAACAATTCGGATCTGATTGCTGCAGGCCTGGTGGGTTTAGGTTGGTCTGGTGCTGAGCAAGCAAGGTTTTTGAAGGTGGGGGGAGGCTGAGCTGGTGTACCTGTTTATGACCTCGGTGTGCTCGCACAAAGACGCCTGGCTGTTTGAAAAGAGGATGATAAACTAGCAGGAGTCTTCCACTCGGGGCTTTGATGCTGCAGATAGCTTTCAGAGAACTCCCTCCTCACACTTTAGCCCACCAGGAAATCCGACTCAGCAAAGTTTTGACCCGATTATGATTTGATAAAGTGGAACTTTTACAGAATAGCAGCATTTCTTGTACCTTTGGAGAAGTGTTTTTGACAATTCAATGAACTAAAACGCATTTTCTTTTTGCTGGAAGGCTTTTACTGCAACTAAAACAAACTTATTTCTCCAACAGTGGATCGTAAAATCTAATTAAATTTTCTGCAGTGTTAAACTTTGTGTTTGCTTTTGTTTTTCAGTCTCACTGCAGCAGACAGAACAGGAACTTTAAAAAAAATCCTCACATTCAAAGGTTTGACAGGAACTTAAGTCAGGTTTTTTAGTCTGAGTGGCTTCCAGTTGGGATACTTTTGTAGTTTCTTTTTTTTTCCTTGTGCCCTGATCAGCAATAATGTGTGTCAGAGTTAGCATGGTTTGTGAAGTGTATCAAATCTGGCCTAGTTCTTCTGCGCCAGCAGCTTCAGCAGACTACACACGTCTGAGAGAGGCCTGCTTCGTGACTCAGAGACACAAGCACAAAAACGAACACACAGGAGTCTGTGGGGAGAAGGTTATTTATCAGCAGCTGCCACGGAGGCACAATTTCATCAAAGATATGGGCAAAATGTCAAAAAGATACCGATGTACCCTCACAGCTCATTGCAACAATGCAATTCTCCTGAAAAGTGATTCGGTTAAAAGAAATTGTCTAATGTATATCTGCATGCCTCTAGAGTAAACGTAAAAGTGTGAAAAGAAATGATTTGTTGTTTGTTTATGCACAGATGTGTTGATACCCTTAAAGAGACTGAAGTTAATGTTTTAAACTAAGTGTTGGACCTTAATTAGCATCCCAGGAGCCTTCAAGCTTTTCATCAAACTATTTAAAGGGAGCAAACAGCCTCTGGGTGGTTTGGTGTCTTTGTGTGCACCAAACTGAACCTGGAGCAGAGAAAACAAAGGTGACAGCTGTCTGAGGAGCTCAGACAGAAGATTTTAGATATTCATATTAAAGGTAAAGGCTAAAAAACCATCTCAAATGAGCTTAAAGATACGTCACTGTCTGTTGTGATCGCACCATCTGTAGCGATCATAATGGGCTCCATGGAAGAAGACCCAGGAGGCTCCACTAATGACAGAAAAACACAAAAAAAAGCCAAACTGGATTTCATCAAAATGCATGTTGACAAGCCCCAAAGTTTCTGGGACTGATGAGACAAAACTGGAGCTATTTGGCTTCAGTCACAGCAGCTTTGTTTTTTTGATTATTTTGGAAGAGCCCCAACAAATTTATCTGTATAAGAAACATGCATGTTGCAGCGGTGGTCCTTCTGAGAGGCTCTGAGAAGTGATTTTGGAAAACCATCGTCACTCAGCGCAGCACAACCATAAATGTAACATGAAACTAAATTACACAAAGAAGAACTTACATCTCAGCTTTACGCAAAAAGGCTGTCAGGTTCCGATCACAAGCTCAGCCCAAACGAACAGAAAACATGTTTTCTTACATCTCATGAGTTTGTGTTTCAACGTGCGTTTGGAGAATAAATGAACACTGAGTTCGTTTTGTCAAAGTTGAGAAACAGCATCCAGATTGTTATCAGCGAAAGGTACAAAAGTCAGGCCTCATTCTGCATGACTTACAGCAGCATGCCTTTAAAGTGCTTCACTGAGCTGCCTGCAGTCCAAAGCGGCTCCCACTGAAAACGCATGAATCATCTTGAAGAAGAACATCAGGCACTGATAACTCTGCACTGCTGGGGACCTGAAAACTTGTTTTTACCAGGAATAGGCACAGAATCCTCTTACAAAACTGCAACAGTGATGTTCTTACAGTTTCCCAGCAATTAAACAGTGCAAAATGAAGGATGCTCATTAGTGAACAAGAGTTTTTAATTCTATTCTTGACATAAAATTCTTGTTTTTTGAAACAAATGCTGTTACTCAGCACCATGCAGCTCTTTCATGTTATTGATTCTTTATCCTAACCAAGTGTTTGTGATGCTTACAACCTGAAGTGTTTAAAGTAAAGCAAGGGGTTAAAAAAAAGTTGCAATATTTCTGATTTCCCGAAGCCTTGAAAGAACGAAAACATCAGCTGACACAGATACAGACTGACATCTGACTGACGTGTCTTCTGTCAGACTGAGATAAAACCCTTATAATGGAGGTCAGGGGTTATCTGGACTGATCCAACACAGCAGCAGTTGTTCTGTTATGTAATTCTGGTCCAAACACAACAGCTGGCTGACATCTGGAAATGCAGCCTACATGTTAACAGCACCTTTCTTTTGTCCTGGCTCGGTACACAGAATTCCCAAACACGGTTTTCAGGTTTTAGCGTAAAGATTTCTCCATCCAAATGGCTGAAATTTAAACAAACGTCAACAAGGACACTGGGAAACATCGGCTCACTCCTGAAACAAGAACCCTCTACGAGCCGAAGGTATCCTGTGTGTACGCTGAGTCGTAAATCAGAGGAGTAGCTGCCTTTTATTCCCCTCTCTGATGCATGACCCCTGCTTCCCCGGGAGGTCGGGGAGAGAAGAGGGGTCTCGGCCCCCGTGGGAAACCTGACCAGAGGCTCTTCAAATAACCGACCTGACGTCAGAAAAGATGGCAGAAGAACAATGACAGGACTGCCTGAGGGCTTCTGCTTCAACCTAACTGATACTTACACGAGGAGCAGGAAGCAGTTTGATGTGTTTTCCCTTCAGTCGTTGACCTTTACTAATACAGGAGAACAACAAACTGAGGGTTAAATACTTATCTTTTGTTTTATTGAGACAGTTTTAGGATTTGGTTGTTATTTAGATTACCAGTTTTACATTTCTGTGTAAAAATCACCTCGTAGACTATTGCTTCGACCGCACAGGAACATTTTCAGAAGGGAGAGGCTGCCAGTCCTGGAGCTTTCAACACAAACTAATCTTTTACTCACTGATGAGGTTAGAAAAGAAAGCTTTGAGATAATTTAAACTCTCAGACTGGAAGGTTGTGGTGTTTCTTCCAGGTTTGTGTGAATAAAAACATTGAAATTGTTGCCTTTTTGTTCCTTTTTTTAAATATGGTGCCGCAGTAGCTGAGAGTCATCCCCAACAAACTTAAAAAACAAATTGCATGACACCTTTTTAAAAAACCTTTCATGCAAGGCAGTGGTTGATATGCATTTCTTCAAGAAATACTACTTTTATTTAAATATATCTTTAAGGGAAATGATCCCACACATAATACAAACCTGCTTATATTCATCAGTGACGGAACAAAATACTTCAGAGGTGACAATACCTTGGTTAATATTTATCATTTAATGGAAATCTGTGTTACATTCAAAGACAAATTATAAATATATAGGCATCAACATATAAACAAAACAAAGTAAAACACACTAACTTAATTTAAGCAACTTCAACACCTTAACACTTATCAAGCAGTGTCTGTAAGCAGAGATAATAAAAATGCTGAGAGATTGATTGGTTCTGAGTTTAAAGAGTCTTTATTGTAAGATGTTCATTGATTTAAACAAATGAGATGCAAAATGTGGGTTTTAGCTCAATTCACCTGCTGGATGCACAGATTAGAATCTGATTGGGACAAAATATTCAAACAGTCACTGTAGATTCATATGTTGGTTATCTGCATATCTGATTTATTTTAATCAGTTCGATAGCTTCATTAAAGTGGACAACCATCAGATTACCCAGCTTCTTTTGCATGAAGTGATTTTAGCTGCAGATTTGCTGCTGCTTGTGTAAAACATCTTTTCATTAAATGTTCACAGTCGTTGGAGATGTTTGCAAGTCATTCTGTGAGCAGATGTTCCTAAAAACCAAGGAGTAAACAGATTTATAACAAAACTCTGGGGATAAATCAAAGACATAAAATTACTCAAATTACATATTTCTGACCGTTGACAGATGATGATGTTGGTTAACAGAGAGGCAAGGCCGCGCACTGATCAAAGACTCATTTATTCTCGTCACAGACCAAAATTATGGTTGTAAAAAGTTACAAAATTAATTTTGATTTGAAGCTGAAAACAATGTTTTATGTTCAGACTTGATTCGTTTTAAACACAGACAAATCTCAACGCTGAACGTGTGAATAATTTTAGCCCATGCGGTATATTTAGCAGCTTAAACAGTCAGAGTCACTCTGAAAAAGCAGACAAACCCTTCTGATGAACCACTCTGGAACTGAACAAACCAGATCGTACATTATAAACAACCACTAACTCCAGATCAATCCTACATCCATTGCTGAGAAAATCAGCGTTGTGAGTAAACATGTAAAGCCACTCTGTGCTGAGAAAACAGACAGATTTTATGGTCAGATCTATTCCTGGTCCTGTGGGAACATCAGGCCGACAGCTGGCCCTCGCTCCACGTCTCCACACTTTCATATCTGACTCTTATGAGAACACAGATTTGATAACCCAAACTTTATCGTACAGCCACTTTATCTGTCACCTTCAGTTTTTATTTTGCACCAGAGAAGTTCAGCTTGTCCGCCTTGGACCATGAGTTCACAGCCCGGTCAACGATTGGTTCGTTTCTTTCTAGGTGGCAGCTTTGATGGGTTCTGCAGACAGCTGACTTTGTTTGGGAAATTTTAAAAGCCTAAGAAGAGAAACTGGCTGCAGCTTCAAACAGTTTCCCTCAACTGGATCCTGTGTCCTCCTTCTTTAGCTGCTACAGGCCTTTGGAGTTGATCTTACAGTCTCAGATGTTTGACTTTAGAAAAGCAGAGATGTCTGAGTCTCTTATATGTGCTGAGGATGCTGCAGAGTTCTGGATGTACGGATAAAATTTACTGCTAGATGTTTCCAGAATGAACAATATAGGTTTATAGTGAAAAAACACTGAGGAAGATTTAAAAGAGAAACATTTAGTCTAAAATGTGCTGCTTGTCTGTGTTCTTATTTGTCACCCATTTGGATCAGGAAAAGCTTGGATAAAAAAACCAACGATAGTTAAATTAATTAAATCTTTTTTCATATTAAACTCTTCCGGTTTTGTCTCACAAAAACTACAGTGGCATCTTTGTGTCTCACTTTGGGTGCAAAAACACCACAAGCCCATGTTTTTCTTATTTTTTAGGCTTTATGTGTTCAGGATGAGAGTACTTTGCAGAAGTCTGCTCCACTTTCTAGTTCATTTTCTTTTGCCATTAATTTGGTTAAACAAGCTATTTTCTTTCGCCTCATTTTTATTGCTCTCCAGATAAAATCAGGAGCTCAGAGTGCAGACAGACTGAGTCCAGGCTTAGACTGTAACCCTGCAGCAGTTTTACAGCCTCCTTGTTGGCAGTGAATCAATCTCTGCTCCTCGCCTCGTTTTCTGGATCACTAACTGGTTCTTTAGTAAATTCAGCTGCTGTAAAACCTGTGAAAGCTTTTGTTGAAAGTGATGCACCCTTATTGTTTTCTCATGGACAAAATATAAATGTTCATATGAGCAATTACCTTAACATCACCAGTAAATGTTAAGCAGAAACAAAAACAGTTATTCTTAAATGCCCTCTCAGATTAAAGCGAAGATCAGAGATCATTCTTGTCACTCTGGAGCCAGTTTATTGGTTTATGTCACATTTTTCACTTTAATGTTCTCATTAAGGCTAATTTGAGATTTAAAATTTGTTCCGTGACAAATTTATGACAACAAAGTTTGGAACAGTTGGTGAAGATCTTAATTTACAAACCCTTTGACTCAGATTTTAATCCACTGATGATCTGATAATAAAGATGATGATCAGGTTCAGTTTTTGTATTTGTGTCAGTTCATGACTTACTGTTTTGTTCGAGCTGAGGACCTTCCAACGGAAGCAACAGGAACGTTCAGCACATTTATTAAGCTGTGTTTGCTGGACAGCAGGATAAGTGTGGACATTCATGAGGTAAATGTCTTCAGGCAACAGTGGGTCTCTGTGGATGAGCAGCGAGTCGTTTATTAAGTCTACAGGCGAGCAGAGAGTCTAATAAACACAATTTGTTTGCAGTTAATATTGCCAAGTGGTGATGATAACTGGGTTTTAATTTTCCCAGGTGGCTGCAGCAAGAAACTTATTACAGACTTAAAATAATAAAGTGGCAAATGTCACATCCAGTCACCAGTTTTTCACTGAACATAAGACCAAAAAAAAGTGTGGACCTGCTGTGCACCATGTGGCTAAACTGACAAACTGACAGAGAAAGGCGAACCGACAGGGGTCGATAATCTGAGGATGATGAGCGGCGGGTGAATCAGAGCCCAACCAGCCAGGGAAGGAGAATAAACAAACAGGAGAAGAAGAAAATAAACCAACAGGAAACAAGAAGAAAAAAGGAAAAGACACAGCAGGGATGGAAAGATGCAAACACACACCAATAATGACATTCTGAGAGCGAAACAAGCAGAGATAAAACTGAAAACGACTACTACAACATGTATATGTATTTGAAGAAAAACTCAAGTTTAATAACATTTTATATCTAGTAAAAATCAACAATGAGCTGCTAAGTTTAGCTGCACCAAGACATTAGAGCAGGGCTTAAAAGTAAAGCCACACAGGAAGGAAGACAGGCGAGTTGGTTATTAGAATTAGAAAATTAGAGCCGATGCGTACAAATCATTTCTTTAACTGCTTTTCTTTTCTTTTTTCTTACTTTAGCCTATTGTAATAAAGACAATCTACCACCACCCCCAAAATAAAACAAAAAAAAAAAACCACAATACTTATGAGAGAAAAATGCTTTCAGTCAGATTTCACCACTGATCAATTTCTATCTGCATCCCAGCAGGTAAACAATAAATATAAAATACATTTCTAAACTGCTAAGCACATAGACAACATCAAAACAACAAAATGCACACAAAATACTTTTATATCTGTTCTATAATGACTGATGAAAACTGTGGCTCACAACTTTGTGCACTAAAGGTCTATTTTTGTACCGAAGGAAGAATTTGAGGAGATTCTTCCAATGTCTCAGAGTTTTGGTGTGTTACAGCTTCTAACTCCATGCAGGACTTCATTCAGGGTCCTGAGAGAGTAAAGAACAAACCTCCAGGTTCAATCTGTGCATCCTGAAAATAATAAATAAATAAATAAAACTGTGCTGCACATCTTCAGGCTAAAAAATAAAAACTCAGGAAATAGAGAAACAGCAAAAGCTAATTTGTAAACGCCTGTAAGCTGGAGGGTTCAATTAGGGGAACATTCCTGCTTAAAATGCAGTTGCATGGCTCTGCAGGTGGAGAAATCCAAAGCTTAAAACTGATGACTGTGGAGCCTGAATCAGCTCCTAAAAGTTGTTATTTGATCAAACACCCACTTCCACCTGCTCCCTCAGTAAGCAGGACTCTTGCAGAGGAACGGTCAGCATAAAAAAATGTTCAGATAGGAATAAATGTTGACATCAGACCGTCCTTCCCGGCTCCAGCCACTTATCTCTCGACATACATGCACCCAAACATGCAGCAGAAGCGTTCAGCCCGTTTTTGGCCTGCTGGCTGCGGATGAAGAGCGCCTGTCTGCTCTCCAGCTCCAGCTATCATCAAAGCAGACCAAAGCTCTTGACCTCGCCCTGGTCTTCGCCGCAGCTCTGGGGTTGGCCTTTCCTAATTTAACCCCAGTCTGGTCGCCAGGGCGAAGGGAAGGCCCCTCAGCTTGGCGCCACCCTGGGCAGGACCTCCCGAGGATTCTGCCCTCAAAAACCACAGAGGATCCCCACCTGACATATCATCATCTGAAATGATATAACTGCAGGATATCATGAAGGAAAACAGATGTCAGTCATGAACAAATGAAGTTTTTTTTTTTTCTTTGAATAACTTTCCAAATCCCCCAGTCTTTTATTATGTAATAGTTTAATTTATTAAACCCTCTAAGGAGAATAAAATTCAGTACAAACGTGTTTAATGCCTAAAAATCTTTTTATCACAGTGTTTTCTTCTGTTATTAACAGACAAACAACTTAATAAAATATCAGTAACACTGCTTACAGATTTCTTGTAAAAAGTATTGAAGCATTAAAAGTGAAAAAATGAAGTAAAAATAAATAAAAAACAAGTTGAAACAACAGTTGTCAGAGAAGCTCAACATAAACCTATAATAAAAAAACACTATCTATGTTTTATGCAGAACTAAAGTCGGTGTGGTAATGACTTTTGAAGATGACCATCCACAACTCTGATCATAGCTGACAGAAGAGACGCCGTGAAAACAAACGATTTGTCAACAGATTACACACGAAGCGCCTGCTGACCTACTAAAGTCTAATGTGATCTAATACAGCCTGTTTCCCTTCATTACACTCTCCGGTCCATCAGCACGACCCCCCGGTGTCGACGTTAGAGAGCAGAGAGGACTGCAGCGCCGAGACGGACAAACAGCAGAAGATCCAAATTACAGAAAGAAAACTAAAACACGGAAAAGCTCATTTCAGTCATTAGGCTGATTGATAGCATCAGGATCCTTAACACATGATAATTAACAGAAATCATAGCTGCTGTCCTCAAATTTAAGGCAAACAAACAAAGGAAATGTGCTGCCCTTAGTGAACTTCTGCTTTTACCAACACAAACGTGTCACTGTTCTCTTCTGTTAGCGCTCCTAACTGCCTCGGGTTTAGTGAAAAATAAATGAACGTGTAAGGTTTTCAGACAGACAGGAACACGTGAGGCGCATGTGTCTGGTGTCCTGCTGTGTGATCAGTAACACCAGTGTCTCCTCCAGAGGAAGCGTGGATGATTCAGGTGTCTAACTGGACCACAGTTTGTCACTCAGGTACAAAAGTCCTCAGACGGAGCAATTATTGACTCAGGTAAAGAAGCTTTTGTGTTCTCCACAGGTGCTAAATTAAAGGATTAGTTCAGCTGCAAGTTTCTTTCATTGTCCACCAAAGCTGCCTATAGATCCCATCAGTAGACCAACAAAGATCATCAAGAGAAGAAGAACTTAGAGCAAGATGGGTTTTATCTGTGACGTTTTTTTGTTTACTGAGTTCACTAGCCTGAATCAAAGGAAAAAAGCAACGCGACACAAAAGTTAAAGTAAGAAGATTGACAGTAATTGAGGTTGTTGAATGACTTTGGCCCTTTGTGTGTGTGAGGAAACAGACGAATGATTCAACTCAGCCGCTGTCGGTTTTATACCCTGACATTTGTTAACCATCTGGTTTTTAATCCAAACCTGTTCAAGACACAAATCCTCCAAACCTACACTTATTAGGTTTTTGGTTGGGTGCAGGAAACAAACATCGTAGTGAGGAATGGTTACCACATAGTAAGAGTCAGGGTCAGAGTTGTGTAAACTACTGATAAAATCAGCTTTTTTCACCTTTTTTTGCATTATGCTACAGCATTTTCATTTAAAGTCGATGTAAACAATGAGCCTCTGTATCATGGGATGCAGTGGATGTGTTTACAGTTTTTAATACTTCCTGTTATCAGAAGAACCCATTTAGCTGAAGCTGTTATTTCAGGAGGACAGTGATCAGGTGAGAGTCGCTCCTACAGAATGACTGAGCTAATTTTGTACTAACTGAGGCTTATTTTGATAGATCTGCCCGACTACGATTCGTCAGCCACTGCTGCCATCTCCACTGGGACCGTTCTGGTTCATATCATCTGCAGGGATTCTGGAGTTTGACTTTTGACCTCTGTCAGACCCATTCAAGCATCCCCAAAACGGCGCATTATGGTTGAATTAAGAGACGCCATTTTTAATGTTGGTTCAGGAGCTGGTCTTCCATCATGGCGATTACTGGTGCGCACACAGGATGTGATGTCATCGTAGAGATAATAAAGAGGATAAAGATGCTTTAACATAAATGTTAGCTTAACATAACAATAACAGGTTTATTTGTGACTTTGTTGCACAGAAAATTATAAAAACAAAAAAAAGGATGTTCAAGTAGGTTGGTTTTAGATTTATGGTGTACAAAGATTTTTGACAGGTATGCAAAAATGCTGTGAAATAAAAATAAATAAACTCCAAGTGTTTATTTTTATTATTACACAAGCGAAGCGAATGAACAGAAGATAAATCTACATCAAATCAACGTCCGGTTGCCTTAGCCCTGAAAGAATTCAGTTCTTCCAAACATCTTGGAGATCTAAACACAGACCTGCTGTGGAGGTTTCTGACTCAAATCGTCCGTCCATCCCACACAGGACTCCTTGTTCTTCGCTCCTCTGATGGGGGCTGTATGTGTGGGGCTGTTGTCCTGCTGCAGAGTAAATTCAATCAGACGCCTCCTGGATGCTGCAGATGGTGGATGAGTGGCTGTTTGAGGAAATCATTCATTTTTACAAAGACATAAAGTCCAGGCTTTAATTTTTGAGCTAGGTTGTTCTTGACTGATTGCATGTTGTATTTTCCGCCCCTGTCGACATAAAGTCTTTGTAAATGCCAACTCCCAGCAACAGCTTTGTCCCACAATAGCTTTGCCTCCTGACAGCCTCCATCAAATTCTTATCAAGACCCCCACCCCCCACCCTCGGCGCTCTCTGGAGCAGCCAGACGGACTGTGATTCCAAAGATTCCCACGTCAGAAATAGAGATGGACAGAAGGAGGAAAACGACTCGGAGAAGACACAACATATAAAAGAGTGCAGGAATTTCTGTTCAGAAGGGGGGGGGGTTAAAGACAGACCAGCTGAAGCTGAAGGAGAGACGGAGTGGACTTTAATGACATGTTGACGACAGGCTGGATGGGGGTGCAGGAGCAGAGGAACAGAACGTTCTCAGACGAGCTGCATGAGTTTGTATGAACAGTATGAACAGACAGATTTCTGCTCGTCTCTGTAGCTGACGTTGCTCCAACATGATGAGAATCAGAAGCAGGGAAATCTCCAGCTGTGCAGCCGTGTGTGATTCCTGACTCGTTCGTTTAGATGAGGGTCACTGCCTCCCCCCAGGCTGCCGAGCACAGATCCATGATCTGTTTGTGGTGTCTGAAGGTTGGTTTGAATGTGGTTAAAACTAGATTTTCTTTGTTTTCATGGCATTGATTCAATAAAAGCGTGACATCGGATATAATGTCTCGTTACACCTGTTCAAAACAAGCAGCGAGAGGAACAAAAATCAAAAATCAAGACATAAGATAACTAGTTTAGAAGGTTGTGAGGTAAATGTGCGAATACAACCTGAAGCTGGTTGGTATATTTTAGGATCACATGAGCGCCCACATCTTCACAAGGTGAAGAAATGTGTGGCTGCAAAGCTTTAAGAAGAAGAGAGAAAAATGATTCATTTCTGCCTCTAAACAGCAAACCAACACAGGAGATAAATTTATCTGTTTTTGTTTGACATGAGCACAAAAAACTGCACTTAAGAACAACATCCTAAGATAACTTTATGAAAAAAAATGGTTCCTACTTGACAAAATGACTTTATGAATTTAATTTCAACTGAATTAACCCCAAATTCAGATTTCAAATCAGTAAAGTCGAACAAAACTCAGAATCCAGTTTGTTTTTTATGCAGATAAAATCTTGAGACAACTACAGTAATATTATAAAGTTTCTGAAGCTTTCTGTCAGGTGATGTTATTGTCCAACCTGTCAGAGAGTTGGGACGTTTGTCTGCACTTATCTTTAAATAAAATTGAAATGAATCAAAAACTAGAAGGAGTTTTTATGAAGTTTGATTGGGACAAAATTTTCATCAGAATAATAAACTACAGATGGGTTTTAATTGCTGGAATGAGGTCAGATAAATCAGAAATAAATTAACTTGTGATGGATTTTTGGTTTTACTACAGTGATGTTACGTTTCATAGCCCAAGAGCAAATTTTTACACATTTTTCAGTTTTCAGATTTATTGAGCTGAGCATTCTGACTGGATTCATTAAACACGGACAAACATTTTATTTCATCCTCTACTTCCTGCTCTTCTACAAAAACAAGTTGCTTTAAACAATTAGCAACCATCTTTGCTAATAATTAACCAAACAAGCAGCTGTGCTTCCTCTGTAAAACATGTGCTTTTACAAACCAAACAAACAAATGATAATAATTTTGTTTAAATTCTGGTTGTTTCCTCAGAGTGACAAAATGTCACAAAACTAACTTTAACTAGTGCCTCTAAATACTTCTCTAAATACTTTAAATAGACAATAAATCTTCAAAAAAATAAAACTCCTAAACAGTCAATACAGACAACAAGACAGCTTTTGTCTCCAACTTTTACAAAAATGCTTTTTTCTCAGATGCATTTTTAAAATTCCTTCTGACTGCCTTAAAGGAGCCGGCTGGTTCTCACGGTCAGCTCTGTGAACACACGTGTTTGTGTGTATTTGTGTGTGTGTTTAGGCTTAGAGGTTTTAGTTGCAGGTCGAGAGCAAAAGTAAAACACAACAGCCCTGAACAGCTGTAGAAACAGTAACCTGAGCCTGACGGGGATTCTGCAGGAGACTGAGGAGGAATTCTGCATCCCGACAACAAGAATACCTGAACACACAATGTAAAGATAAAAAAAATCATTAAAATCACCGTCAACAAGTGTTTTAGAGTCCGAAACATATCAGCTGCTCTGAACAGGTAGGCTCTTTTATTAGAAATTAATCAATACAGCCAACAAGTGTAAACACCAAGTGAGGTTAAAAAAAACGTGTAAATTGACAGAACTTATATTGACTTGTGTTCACAGCACAATCCTTTATGCCCCGAGCTCTCGTTTGAGCCAGTGACTGAAGAAAAATCAATGAATTTACAGAACACAGAGACGGGTCATCAGATTTCAGCTGAAACAGAAAGACGTGTGTGTGTGTGTCTTTGTGTCTTCGGGGGTCGTAGTGCGGCCAGGGGGGGGCTTAGCAGAGAGATTACCCCACTGCTGGGAAACGAGGGTGAGAGCGGGTTTTCTTTACGAAGGGATTCCCAAATCTGCTCCTAAAGAGCCACAAAACTGAGACAGAGATGAAATGAAACATCCTGACGTGTTGTGGACTCTAAATAATTCAGCTGCCAATCTTTTCTTCCATTCAAACACCTAAAAACTGGGAAAGTAGAGGAAATTTAACGAATCTGAGCAAATCAATGCAGAACGCTGAGTCAGTATTCACACTATTGTTTTCCTGTTTATAGTTTCTTTTCATAAATTTCTTCTGCATATTTTGTGCTATTTTAACTATATGTCAGTAGTTTTAGCTAAAGCTTTGCCAATTTTAGCTTCTGTTTTGCTTGTTTTAACTTTTACAGTTCAGTTTCAGCTATTCATTCAGCTCTGAGCCTTCACAATGTATTTTTACAAATTTCTTAGTAAATTTTTATGTTGTTAGTAATTCCACAGTTTATGAGATGATTTTGTAACTGAATCTGTTGCTTCTTTAAGCTTTTCTAATGTGCAAAATGATTGTATAAGGAGTAGATTTAATATACCTTTATAGGTCCAGTGTTAAACCTTTTACATTTATGTTGCTTCAGATTTGGAAATTCTTTGCAAACTCTTCACATAGTTTGGTCTAATCTCAATCACAGATCATATAAATATTGTCTATCAGTCTATATTTAGACTACCCTGCTCCAAATCCAGTGCTGTTAAGTCTAAATCTTTTATTTTGATCAAATTTGAGAGTAATCTGATCTAAAGCCTGAAGTTTAATGTGATTTAAATGGAGCCTAACGTGGCCTAAACCCAGTGTATGTTTGACACAGCTCTATGTGGGGGACAAAGTTGAAACAAGAGGAAAATTGTTCCAAGTTTAGGTCAAATTATCTTATCGATGTCTAAATCAAGTCCAGTTCTGCCTGGTTTGATGAGTCCAACTCAGTCAGGACATATGCATTTTACAATTTTTATATAATTTGATGTGAGTTTTAATCTGGCAGAATCATTTTTTATCTTCTGAGGATTGATGGAAACAACATTTTATTTCATTTACTTCTCAACTAAAGAGTTTGCTTTCCCAGATGACGAACCATGACTTGTTGGGAGGTCTTATAAAGAAAAGCTTAAATTTTTCAGATTCAGAGTCACTCTTTTAAAAAGTTACAGCACTAATAATCTTTCTCAGATGTCCTCACATTATCACTTGAGGATTAGAAAGGGTTACAGATTAAAAAGCAGGGGTCACAGTATCCCCTCGGTGAGTTAGTCTTACTTCAGAAATCGTGTCGCCTCCTTCTTATCTCCTCAGAGACGCAGCAAACAGCTGAGATAAACACGTGCGTTTGTTTGGTGGAGCTCCTGCTTTCAGCTGATAAAACGATCAGAGTGGTGCAAAGTTACAGTTAATCTCTCAGAGCCCTCATCTGCGCAAATTTTCTACTTCAGTTTACTGATTGGACGTTGAAATCTTTCACTTTACACAGAAATATAAACTATAATATACAAACAAGCTGAGGATTTCTTTTTCAAAGCTGATGGTGGGAGTTTTAATATATTTTAGTTTTTGACACAAATGAACATTACTTTAACGTTACTTTTTTACTTACCTAAATAAGATTATCTGCTTAATATTATTTTAAAAGAAAAAGGCTTTTATCCAATTAAGGCCGAGGTTTCATGAAGAATTGCCCCAGTTTTAGACTGATGATGAAACAGACGGAGTTTTGGTAAATCTTAAAAATAACATCATGCAGAATCTGTGTTAGTGCTCAGAGTATGTGTTATGAATGACTCTCAGCTACTACCACATCAGATTTTAGCTCAACATCAGTAAAATGGACCGATTTATATCAATTTCTTTTGTGCATGTTGGTTAGCTGCGGTGAGGTAGCTGTTTTTTCATAAACATTTTAGTAATGCTTATATTTGGCAAACAATCTGGATTATTTTAATTTCTATTACAATAAAGAATTATGTGCACACTTTAAAAACATTGCTGCATGACACATAAGTTAACAAAGTACATTTTGGTTAGTTTTGTGATTTAATGCTTGAAGTTTTCAGACGACTTAGGTCATTTTTATGACGTTCAAAGTCATTTATTTTCCATTTTAAAGTGTTGAAAAGGAGACATTCCACTCTCCTACTGTAATTTCAGCCAACAGTATATGCTGTATATGTGTGTGTGTGTGTGTGAGTGCTTTCTCCAGACAAGTTTCCTGCCTTGTCTGAAGCAGGTGTGTGAAGCTGCAGGTAAGTCACGGAGGATAAGGTCAGACATTGTTTTTGTGAAAGCCTCTTTGCTCCCGCAGGTTGGTTTCCAGATGTGAAGCTGCTGCTGGAGTGTCTGAGTCACTGCGTCTGTTGAGGCGCCCACCACAACTTTGTCATACCTGAGTGCTACCAGACATGCCTCTCTGTCTGTGGGGGCTCGGATGGAAGCAGCCTCTGTTTTTTTTTTTTTAAGGCTTGCTTTTACAGCCTGTCTTATAATTCTCCCTGTAAATCTTCGACTGCCTTCTGATCTGACATTTTTCAGACAAAACAAACCTGCTGTGACAAGACAAGCGTATGTTTTATGAGCTTTACTCTATTTCATAACTCAGAACCATGATATGTAATCTCAAAGACAAACCTTTACCCAAATCTCGTAAAATATCGTCACTTTGACACAAAGAGACACACAAAGAAAATACAGTAAAGTTGAACCATAACTCTGCTGACTTCATGTTTTGTTTTAATAAAAAGACCTTCATATGACAAGTCCAAAAGATTAAAAAAATACACTTTTATACAAGGATGTATTACTGAGGAATCATCCACACCAAACTATTCTTAATAATGTTGAGTGTTGCAGGTTGACTAAACTTACTTAAATATTGTATTTGACCTTAAAGAGTAAAAC
Organism: Kryptolebias marmoratus; assembly: GCF_001649575.2. NCBI lineage: Eukaryota > Metazoa > Chordata > Actinopteri > Cyprinodontiformes > Rivulidae > Kryptolebias > Kryptolebias marmoratus. Next base: position 6,152,918 of record NC_051445.1, on the reverse strand, counting down.
AATCTATTTAGCACATCTAACCTGCTTTATAAGATCAGTTTATACCCTAAATGATCTCACAGATATCTATACTTCATCATAAATGTAAAACTAATCCCACAAAAAACAAGACCAATGTGTGCAGTCCTTAATGTGTTATTTTCACCAAATATTTCCTGTTCAGGTGAGCCACTGCAGAGTAAAAAAAACATAATGTGACCTTTGTGGAGAGTAAAGCACTAACTAACTAACTTTGTGGGCTGCTTTTGACATAATTAGTTTTGGGAACAGAGCTGAAAGCAGGATGTATAAAAATATGTGTTAAACTTACAGATTGTACCATAAAAGTATTCTGCTGTCAATAAAAGATTGATTCTTCTCACAGATTTAGATGCATGATAAGTCCTACTGATAATAAATGTATAGAAACATCTGAAATAGGTCTTGTGTTGTTTTAATAATCTTAAATCAAAGCAGACTGCACATTATAACTAAAAAACCCCAAAAGATTTACATTTATTATCTTCTGCTGGTGAACTGTATGTGAATATTCTGGTGAGAAGCTGCTTGTTATTTTCCAGCTGCTTTAGATGCATTTTAAATGAGAGCAGACAGGACAGCTCCTAACTTCCTGCTCCAGTCTACTCTTGTCCAATCTGCTGCTCAGTTTCTGGTGCTTTCACGCTCCAAAACCTCATTTCCTCTGAGCAGAACTGACTCTGTGTCCTAAAACTGTAATATTGACTTCAGCGCAACAGTCAGAGAATTGATTTGCCTCTGACTTTATATATGAGGGTGTTAGATCTTAGGGGGGAAAAAAAGCTCAAATTGTGGACTATGTTTCTGAACTGAAAGTACAGAAGGATCTACTCTGAGTCAAAGTGGGACTGACAACTGTGGGGAAGAGTGGACGGCGCTGCTGGGACTCAGTGAGTCTCACAGGATCTGTGATGACAGATGAAAATCTGAGTGACACTGGAAACACACGGAAATAGAAAAAGGAGGATGGTCGCCGTCTAAAAAAAGATCAGAAGACCCGAGCGTCTCCTGACGTCACTTTCACCTTTTACTAAAGTGAGTCTTCAGTTTTAAATGGAAACCTCAGCAAAGGTCTCAACACGGCAGGAAATGGGTGTTTTTAAAAAAGCACGAAATAAAATACAAGAAGGAAACAGGAGATGGCAGGAAATCTGAAGTGTTTTTGACAAGAGATACAATCAGAAGGTGGAAATAAAACATTAGTTGAGTCAAACTGACAGGAGTCAGAAACTAATTCAGTGATTCAGAAGTAAAGTGAGTCCTCTGGTGGCTGGAGGAAGAATTCTGGGTTTGGAGTTTTCACCATCTTATATAATTCATCCATTCATCCATCTGTGGTCAGGTCGAGAAGGTAAACTCAGGGGTCCCTCTGCCCGATCCTCAGGGGATCCCAAAGAGTTCCCGGGACAAAGAGTTCTGGGTCTCCTCGGCATGCCTAGAGGCTTCCAGGGGAAGATCCTGATCAGATGCCCGAACCTCAGCTGACAACCTTTGATGTGGAGGAGCAGCGGCTCTGCCCCAAGCTCCTCACCTCATCATCCTACGGAGGAAGCCTGTTTCAGCAGCTTGTATCCAGGATCTCCTCCTTTCTGTCATGATCCAAACCTCATGATTAAATGTGAGCGTTGGTCGTAGAAGGTCCAGTAAATCAAGAGCTTTGCTTTTTGGCTTTTTCTTCACCACGACAGACCAAAGCAGCGCCTTCTTATTGCAGGCGAGAGCCCAATCTCAATCATAAACCACCAAAAAAAACATTATATTTATTAAAAAAGGTTAAAGCAAGATAAGTGACATGAAGGCCGAAACCAAACTCAAGAAATATATAGATGACAAAATAATAATAATAAATTAAAAATAATTAGGCAGAATTTTTCCGTCCTGGGAGCTGTCCGACATTCATGATCTCATAAACGCTATGATTTTATAAAAGTGCTGCATGTTAAAATTTCTCTGAGCTGAAAGATATCTGAATGAAAAAGTGCAACATTTTCCGTTTTTCACACAAATCAGGAAAAAGCACAAAAAACAAAAAATAAAATCAAAACCTGAAAACACCACAAACTTTGAATTCATCCTAGATTCAGAGAAAATGATTCAACTAAATGTTTTACTGTGTGACTCAACATTATTCATTCTGAATAAATGTGTACAGAGATTGTCAGCTAAATGCCCTATTTTATGTTAAATTAATTTAATCAAATTTGGAGCTTCACAAACATCTCAGTGTAAATGTTTACTGCTTTGTCTACTTCCTGCCTTCAGTCTTTACTCAGGCTAATAAAAAATAATTGATAAATGTGTTTTTTGTCCCAGAAAGAAAGATTTATTACATTTTTACTGCGCTTCCAAACTTTTAGTGCGACAGTCTTTATTTATGTCTTATCAGAACAAATCAACAGAATGAACATACAAGTCAAAACCAAGGAGAGAGAACTGAAAATAAGATGATTGTTATTTTTTTATCTCAGTAAAATATCCACACATTGCACATTTCAGTCTCAGTCACAATCAGAAAATCCTCATGTCAGACATGAACTCAAACACACAATAAAAGGTAAAACATTTCAAATCATTTTTTGAGAAAAAAAGCATCTTTTGTAAGCAATTGTAGATCATTATGTAAAGGTTTTGCCACCCTGCACGACCTTTGAACCACAATCCTCTGATTCCTGAATAAGTTAAGTGAGCTAATCCTCACCTAATCCAGATATCGCTGCCTTTAATCTCTTAATCCAGTTTTTTTCTAAACTACAGATTAACCCAAGTTTGCTGAAAAGTATCAAGGCCTCTTTTCATGGTTTAAGAAGCACTTGGAGCAAATAAATATCACCATAAACTCCTATCAGAACTGGGTTTTCCTACTTTACTGGTTACATGTTTCACTGCAGGCTGCAGGCTGCACTTTAAGAGGTGGACACATGTGCATAGTACCTCTTTAGTCATAATAATTTCCTATAACTGTCTTTTATTACAAGCATTTTTGATCCCTTTTTGTAAAACACACTTTAATTAATGTTTCTGCATCATACTGATGCAGCAGATGTTTAAACTTTCTGAATCTTTAAATGGTTCAAAACCTGCATTACAGAAATCCTGTAACAGGTATTTCATAAAAAAAGAACTAATGATCGTTTTTACATTATTTTATTCTTTTTACACTCAAAATCTGGATACAGATAATAAGTTAAATGATGCTGTGATTAAATTAAACTGAAAGTAATCCTGTTTGTTGTTTCTTCTCCTGATTTAAGCCCAGATTTTTAGAGCAAAGGATAATAATTTTGAATATTATAACTCATAGACGTGACCAATTTAGCTTTGAGACATGCTGTTTAAAATCTCCCCTAAACTTCCTTTATTTTTCTTGATGCTGTTCACATTCTGGTAAATTTCTCCACACGCCACTAGTTGGTCTTCGTCGTGCTCTTGGTCTTCAGCTCTGCCAGTTTGCTGGTGACAAAGTTCCACTTAAACGATGCGTCCTCGCTGCCTCCTCCCAGAGATACGTACTTGGAGAACCTGTTGTTGCTGCTGCCTCCTCCTTCGTTCTCCTCTCCCTGGCTGATCTGCCCATCCTGCTGTTCCTCCCCTCCACCAGCCTCCGTCATCCCCGCCTCGCCCTGCTCTGCTGCCCCCTCGTCTCCTGCAGCAGCAGCAGCTGCAGCAGCTTCGGCCTGTTTCTTAGCTGCCCAGTTGGCTGCGAAGCTATCCCAGAACCCCGAGCGTCTGGTGGGTCGAGGAGGTTCTTCTGGTTTCACTGCGAGAGGACTGAGAATTCAAAACAGCAGTGGGTGCCTCAGATTTCTGTTTACGCAAGTTTTTCATTTTAGAGCTTTACTTCATCAACATAAACAGAATAACAATGAAATTATTTAAACATCAGAAGGAAAAAGAAGCCTGCAAATAAACTAAAAGTCATAGCTTTTCAATTAACCTGACTGGGTGTTGTAAACATGGACTCTTTTTTAAATTAGTAATTAAAAAAAAAACACTTTACTGTACAGTAAAATACTTTCAAGAATTACATTTTAAGAAAAGTAACTAGGTTTTTACATGTAGCTAAATTCAGCTGTAAATTAATCCTGTTGGTGTTTACCTAATTAGTCCTTTGGTACATACAGGGTATGTATGTAGTACACACCTGGTACTTATGTATGTAGTACACACCTGGTACTTATGTATGTAGTACACACCTGGTACTTACCTGGTTCTTACAGCGTATGTACCTGGTATGTGTCCAACACATACCAGGTACATACTTGATACATACAGAGTAAGTACCTGGTACTTACAGGGTACGTACCAGACAAGTACCTGGTATTCATAAGGTACATACTTGGACTGTACTTGTTACTTACCTGGTACCTATGAGGATCAAAATGTACTATGAAGTGATTTATTACCTTGTACTTACAGAGTATGTCTCTAGTATTTACACACCAGGTGAGTACCTGGTGGATACCCACTAAGTACCAGATACATACCAGGTGTGTACTTGTTACATACTAGGCTGTATTCTGTATCACTACCATAGAGAACAGTCACAGCTTCAAAAATGCGGAAAAACTCCAACATGAACAGTTTTTCACTCACTGATCAGCCACCGGCAGACTCTCGGTCTCCTCCAGCAGCTGGTGCTCATCTTCTTTGTTGAAAAGAGATGAGAGTCTGTTCCAGCTTTTAGTCCCGGCCCCCTGCACCTGCAAACAACCACACCCAAACACAGGGTCAAAGGTCAGACCAGGGGTTTTAAAAGAACAATGGTAGCGTTTAATACTTTTAGAGGAAGGTGGACTGAGTTTGAGTTATTTCCTGTGAGGAAAAAGTGTTGCAGGAACTTTATTTCTGAGAACATTTCATGAACCACATTTGTCAAAAAAATCTGTGCCATAATTCTGTTACATGCTGCAAATATTGAGTAGTTTTCTGAACATAAACTGGTAAAAGAGTTGTCAGTGTTCACATACTTTCTTGGCCAGCTGGGTCACAGTGTTGGGCCCTTCATCATCCTGCATTGGACTCATGTCGATCTCGCCTTCTGTGACCTACAACAGCAGCAACATGAACACAATGATTGGACTTCACCAGCCCACCTGTCTGAGTTTAAAACAGCTTCAAAGGATTTGTGCACAAATGTCGCCATCTAGTGTTGAAGATGTGATGCTACAAGTTGTAAGAATCAGGAAGTCAGAAACCAAGTAATGCTCCTCTAGAATTAATAAGACTTATTTACAACTTAAGCAACGTATTTTTAAGGCAAAATCTCCTCCAAACATGCAGCTTCTTTTGCAGGATTCCTGCCCTTTCGAGTGAGAACAGGTTGCAGATGTCAGGTGGCTGATCTGAGCACGCCCTGAGGAGTTGGCTATCTGTCTCATCCCCTGTCAGTCAGTCACTGGAAGGCCAACTAATCTGTTTGCTCAGCTCCTGTGCAGGATCAAATTTCTCAGCTCTGCAGAGATCTGGGTCAACACTATGCTGTCTGTTTCCCTGGCACCAATTCCTACAAAAGACAAAGGTATTGCAACAAGGCCACACATTTCACAAGAACGTTTTATTTCAACAAAATGGCTGACTTAGCCATAAACGTGACTACATTACAAAATAAACAATGCAGTGTGAATTATGATGTAGTTAAATTGACATTATGGACTAAATGAATGGCACTTTTGGATAGGAGCACAGGGGTTTCTGCAAAGCAACACGATGAATTAGTGAAAAGAGGAAAAGAATTGCAACATTTCCAGATTTTTTTAAATTTCTTTTTGTGCTCCTACCAGCCTCAGATATCTACCAGCTCCAAACTAGGAGTGCCTCAAAAGTACAAACCTTTCCTCTGACAGAGTACGGAGTAGAAAAATGAGAGACACAACGAAGTAAAAAAACTGTTTGCATGTATTTAGTCATTTTACCCACTAATGAGAACATTGCTTATAATGAAGCACTTCTAAATAAGTTTAACAGCTTCCTAATATAAAAGGTCCGTCATTTCATGAGAGTTAGAATCCAACCTCATCTGTCAATAATTTGACAAATCAGAATTAACAAGATACTTAAGAAGGAGGAAAATGGGTCTTAATGTCTGTCTTAAAGTTTCCACTAAATAAACAGCTTTCAAGTTGATCTAAACCAGCTATAATTGAAAAAAGAAAATCAATGAAACTGTCTGCCAAGAAACAAGTAAACCTTTTCATAGTTAGTTATCTGTTACACACTTAAATTGATACAGGAAAAAAAAAAAGATGTAAATTTAGTACCTCCTCAGCAGTGTCCTCCTCATACTCAGGATTTAGAGTCTTCATCACTTTGCTTTTATAAATCTTCCACATTGGATTCATACTTGCACCGACAGATGCTAAACGCTCAACCTGCAAACGCGTCTTTTGCTTGAGTGGCCCTCCCTCCACCGAGTCTCCACGTCCAGCTTCAGCTCAGTTGGGCCTCGGCAGACCTGTTTCCATGTGAAACCCTCACAGCAGACGGTAAATACCAAGACTGTGCTCAGAACCAAGGCCTTAACTTGGTCATTACTCCTTCTCCTGACCAGATTATGTGTTTCATCAAAGACAGTGGAGTTAGCAGCAGCGGCCGTCCCCTCACAGTGTCTGCAGGTAAAGCCAGGACGTTGTGTCGCTCGTGCACGCAGGTATACACACACAGACAGTAACATTTGTCACAGTTCATAATACCTGCCTCGGTTACTTGGAAACAGGTGTAGATTTCCTCATTTATATTTTAGGGGCTCTCTTTTCCAGAGCCAGAGGTTCATTGTGTGCCAGCCTTGGTAGGCTGGCTCCTGTGACTCCGAGGATCACTCAGCTGCACAAACACTTTCCTGACATGTCTGTGTTGGGAAAGAAAGCTAGAAATGCTGAAGATGACACCCTGCTTTCAATTCGTCCTTCAAAGACATGAAGATTTCTGAAACCTTGTATTATTTATCTGACATTTGAATCAACTCCACATTCATAGCTGCAGTTTATTTACGGAAACACACCTTTAGACCACCTTCCTCTGTTACCTGGCCGCTTCCTCGCCCTCATCCTCCTCTCCGCCCTCATTGGTTGCTGCAGCACATCACCTGAACGCCAATGAAATTCAGGTGCACTGACCGGTTTTTTGTGATAGCGTCGTCCAGCAACCTGGGAGAGCCGTCTGGTGCTGCGTAGGTCGAGAGAAACGTACGAAGCTCTGATGACTGATTGGATTTCACCACGATGGAACTACAGCAGAAAAACACAATGTTTTACACCATTTGGTTCTGATTAAACAACTGTACTAAATTAACAACAACGATTTGCTTTTAATACAATAATAAAGTCAAATAAAAGTGATGGAGCAGTCGTTACTTAATGCAACAAACCATTTTATCCATTTGGTGAACACATTTGATTTGTTTTCTCCTGGGTTTGACGCCACAGACAGCATGAAACTGTGAGGCTGGGCAGATATCAACATGAATTATACAGCAGAGTGTGTGAAAAACAGAACCTCCCAAACACACTGATCTGTGCTGCTCGTTTGAAGGGAAGTCAATTTGCCTGGAGCTGCTCCGGCTCATGTTTCACGCAGCAAAGGTCACACCCAACTATTTATCAAAGTCGACACACGGGACAGCATTCGGTGGATCGTTGAAGAGCTGCTCTTCTGTTTCGAGAGTTTGACAAACAAAGTATTGAATTAGATGATTATTAATACAGCTGAGCCAGACCTGATTTCCACCTGTGTTTATTCAGGTTTATTCTCAAGGTTTAATGGAGCAATAAAAGAAACATGGCGGCTTCGGTCCACTTGATCTGTTCATGCAGGGAGAAGATAAAATATCTGCTCTCTGCTCATTGTTTTTTCACACAAAAACAATTTAATTAGAACCAATAAATAAATAAAAGCATCTCTAATCAGTTTCTGATCATTCATGCTTCAGATGTAATAATAATACAGTTTAAAATGCCTTTCACAGCAGCTCTGGTTTCATGTGTTCTGCACTAAATGTTTTATGTAAGTTGGGTTTTTCATGCACTTAATCTAAACTAGAGATTTCAAACATTACAAATGTCAAAAATAAAGAATGACATGTTTTCATTGGACATGTAAATATAATCAAATATAAAATAAACTTGCCTCATAATCCAATATAATTTGGTTTAGTTTTAAATAATTACATGTTTTGTTTAAATGAGTATTACCTAATTGATGCTTTTACTTCCCATTTATTTGCACTTAATGAACCTAAATGACCAGCAGATGGAGGTTTTTTGCAAAGTTTACACATGGTTTGGTGCCCAGTTTAAAGAAATACCCTCACTTTTTCTCATCTATTTTAGTTTAGTTATATATCACTTCTATTCACAGCAATCAGCAGAGAGAAAAATGCAGTTTAATTCTGTCGCTGATCAGATGGTTTAAATAATAATTTATTGATTGCAGCTCAGGTCAGTCTTACTTTGATTCTTGACGACATTAAACAAAGTTGATGAATTACTGCAGCTGTAGAGCTTTTTGAAACAGTTGATTTATTTCATCATTTTCCGCAAAGTCAGTGTTGGAATTCAGAAATAAAGAACTTTAAAGATCTTAATGTAGAAACAGTTCATGTCATGATGTCCTCTGCACATGCACAAGTGATGTTTTGACTTTTCTGCTGTAATTGTCAGCAGCTTGTGATCAGGCTCCTGGTATCTGTCTCCTCTGCAGGTGATGCTGCATAGCTGCCCTCTGTAGACCAGTGGAGGGCAACAGCAAATCAGTCCCCCTTCAGACATGGAACAAAATGTACAGAACAGGAAGAACATTTCCTCATTCTGTCTTCAACACATGGGTGCCACAATGTCACATACAGACCCCCAAAAAACTCAAAGACACTGAAAATAGCAAATAACTGGTGACTGATATGGTAACTAATGTAAAGGAGATTGATTGGTTTAATTTGGGGATGTAGATTGCTTTGCTAAAATGATTAATTTAAGTATTTTGTGTGATAAAAGCTAAACGAGGACCTGAAGCTGCTGAATTGCCGCAGCCTGGAGGAGGATGTTTGTGCAGAGAGAGGAGGATTTCTGCTGACCTGTCGCTGCAACGAATTCCTCATGTTGATAAATCAGAAAGAGCTGCTGGAGGAGCGTCATACCAGAGTAATTATAAAACATATAAAATGTTTTCTTTTTGTTTGATATCAAACAACAGTAGCTCAATAAAGTGCTTTACTAGATGAAACATGGTGAAGACAACAGTTCTTTAGTAAAATGTACTCTGTAAAAAACAACATTCGACCAATTTATTCTGCATATATGTCATTTTAACACAACAGCCAAAGCTCCAATAATCTTTCACTCTTATTTAAAGGTGTAATATCAAACAAGTCTTTAACTGTGTTTGAAGACATTTGTTATTTTTTTTCAAAAGTTACCAGGGGGGGAACCAAATATTTCAGCCGTCTGAAATAATCAGTTCCCCCTTCTAAAACATGGGACAAAAATAATTTACCAAAAAGTCCTTAACTGTGTTTATTCCTCTCATCATGGACAACAAGTCCTGTGAATTTGGAGACATTTGTTCTTTTTTTGCAAAAGTTACAAGGGGGAACCAAATATTTCAGCCNAAAACACAGGACAAAAATAATTTACCAACAAGTCCTTAACTGTGTTTATTCCTCTGTATTATGATATTATTAGCACATTTTATTCCTAAAAGAATGATGTTTTTTTTGTTTTTTTTAATGAGAAATATTTGCCCCTCTAAACAATTCTGTTAATAGATAAGTCATTATTTATTTTAATTATTGATTGTTTTTGTCAACACATTGTCAATATTGTCCATAACAGAGCCTGTCTGTCTATCTATCACGCTAGCAAAACGGTGGGTTAACTTCGCCAAAACAAGTTGTTTGACCTTTCACGGTCTCCGTAGTTCCCTTGCAGCGCGAGCACAGCGCGGCGGTTACGAGTGTTGAACATGAACGCGCGCTTTTTGCCGCGTACACGGCACAGAGACGCAGGGGGAACCAATGACTTATATGGACTTATATATCCATGTAAGTCATTGGGGGGAACCGTATCTGATGGGGGAACGGGGCTCGACGTAACAGCAGCAACTCGAGCACATTGCTGCCCCCTATATGTCAGGAGGACAAATAACACCTTTTCTGTTCAAATTGCCAACCCGCCACAGTGGCGTGTGTGTTGATCTAATTCACCCGCCACTTCAAATATTTGGCCGGTGGCGGGTGCTAATTTCCACCCCTGGTTATATGTTTATTTGCCTCTTTGCGTCAGTTGGTCTACTTCTCAGTTTTGCTCTCACATCTTGTCCTGGTTAATTAATTTTATTAATTAATTTCGGTAACAATAAAACAAGCTCAGAATGACGTCAGTGGAAGCTTCTTTTAATTGTAGACCAACAGTGTTACTAAAACCACAACAATCCCAGACAGACTGCTGAAATACAAGTGAATCTAAACTGGGAGAAACCATTCCAGGGGTTAAGAACTGCTACACGGTACAAGACTGAGAGCACAACAAGAATATTTACTTAATATTTAATTAATGAGCAAAACAATACACTATTTACAAATAAATACAAACTGAATATATCCAAATTCAGTTCCAATAATTACTCCATTCTTAACATAGAAAGCATTATATTTTATTGCATTCCCAGAACTAATAAGTTGTGCACAAACCTCCGGGGAATGTTTTGTCTGTGCACACCAGCTGGGAGCTGTCAAAATGGCAAGAGGTAAGTATTTTCAAAAACTATTAAAGGTCATATTTTAGTTCCTTAAAACTGCTTGTTTTTATGTTATTGCAGTTCAACCATGTATTGGAATACAGAAAAAGGTCAAAGGTTATTTATTTACCTTTTCACAGAGGGAATGCCAAGATGAGGCCTGCTAATGAAGACACTCACATTCCAAACAACCAAAATAAACCAACTGAAAACCCAGTTTCTGTCTTATTTACCTGTGCTGTGCAATTGTCTTTTCACTAACAATTAAATGTCTGAAATATAAATGTAACTGTGGCTCGTTGTTACACTCTCTCATTATAAATATTCCTTAGTTGTTGTTTTTTTTGGTTCTCAGTTAAAACCCTTTTTCTTTTAAAGATGAATTTTAGCTTCCCAAGATGATAGTCTGTTCACTTTTGCATCTTCAATAAAAGAAGCCTGCATTTTGACATTCTGCCTGTATTTAGATTCACCATTTTACATCTCTGCAATAATGTTTATGCTTTGTAGACTTTAAAACAATCCTTTTGAAACCTGAAAACATGTAGTAATCCATCCATCCATCCATGCTTTTTCTAACAGCACAAACTCAGCACACACAGCGTCTGCCTTTAAAGACTGCAGGAGGAAACGAGAGGAAACAAGCAAAGGCAGAGAGGAGAAACTCCACACAAAATAACTTAAAGTCTGAATAAAGATCCCCTGTGCCGCCTTAAGAACATTTTTCTTTCTGAAGTCCAAGAAGAAAATTGAAATTCTCATCTAAAGATGAAACCTTGTGCTGAAAGTTAGTAAACGCTCATTTTCTTCCCACCAGTTATGTCTGAGAAACATTTGTGATTTAATTTATTTGGTGTTTGGTTGTTTAGTCTTTAAGATGCTTGTGTGTAAAGGTGCCCAGAACAATGAAACAACAATATGGGATCTTAGTGCATATTTCAATCTGAATTGTCATTTTATTGCATAATAGTTGATAATATGCACTCTTCCTAAACTTGCTGTGAAGTGAGTGCAGGTGAACCCGTCTAACACATGACGTCATACACCTGTGCTCGTTCTTCTGTTTGCTGTCAGCAGTCCTCCTCCCTCACGACCCCAGATCTGCCAACGTTCACGTATCTGCTTCGTCCTGCTTCCCTCCTGCTGCGACTTGGATCGAACTGTAACATTTCCCCTCACATGTGTGCCAAAACTTCAAGGAGCTGTTGCACGTGTAAGTGCTGACAGAATGTTCCAAACCAAAATAGATCCAAATGTAAAGACAAAGCTGCGGGAACATGGAGACTGGAAGGGCCGTGTTCGAGGAAAGAGGAGTGACATGACGCCCTCTGCTCCAATCATATGGTCGGATCAAATGTCGGAAAAACTTTAGTGTGGCGTAGAAGGCAAAGGCCACGATGACCCAGATTATGTTTTTCTCTTAGTGAGTCGATCAGTTAGTATTGGTTACTAAAAACTGACTGCTGACTGCAGCTAAGATTGCTTAATCTTCTCTGGTTTAGTTTTATTGCTGATTGCGTGTAAACATTAGCGTGTGCCAGTCAGTTTTACTTCCTGTTTTATTCTGGAGAGCGTGACCCTTGTGCATTCTGTAGAGTTGACTTCCTATTGCAGTTTCACTTTAGCGCTCGGTTGCAAATTTCCACACCTGTTGTTCATTTTGTGATTATTCTGCTCAGTGTGTGCAACTTTCAGGGATTCTTTCTTGTGTTAATGATTTTTTTTTCTCTGCTCCTTTTGTCCAACTTTTTCTGAACATTGCAAGGCCAAGTTTTTTTCATTTTTCCCTTATTTTGATCAATTCTGAATTCTTTTATTTGACTACGTTGCTTGCAGCATCTTTAGTTTGTTTTAGTTGAATAAACCTTTTATCATCATCCTTCTGCCTCCAGTCCGCCTTTATTCAAGTCCTCTTACAGACACAGCTGCCCCTCAAAGATTAAAGGATCTCTGAAAGCTCCTCCTAGGAAGAATTGATGTAATCCAGTGATTTTTTTTAAGGATCTTTTGAGAATCAAATCACATAAAGTTTTTTTATGCAAAAGAAAGCAAACCCAAATGTAAATGTGATGTGTCACATGGTTTAATAGAAAAAGGTGCAGCGTGCAAATTTAACTTCATCACTTATGGATCATCCTGCAGCATAAAAAAATAGACAAGATGAGAAATCACCAAATGAAGAATCAGGTTTGGATTACAATAACTCAACATTTGAAGAATATGAAATAAACTGAACCTGAAAATCAAACAAAAAGTCAAACAGGACTTTTTTGTGTACAGTTTGTGTCAGTATTATCTGATGACGCTCGTGTTACATAAACTTCTCTGCTTGCACATTTTCTTCCACGGTACTTTGTGTTTAACGAGTCTCTGCAGATGACTGAGTTTCAGCCCAGTTGTGCCCAGTTGTGCCAGTGATTATATAACAGAACAGCCTGATCCCTTCTATTCAAAACTCCGTTTTACTGTTGTCATTTTTCCATCAACAGGTTGGCTTCAGGCTCTGGTTTTACAAGGTAACTCTTTAAGGCATTTTTTTACAGCCAAATAAAATCCACCCACAAACACACACCCATACACAAACGCACGCACCCACACACACACACACACACACACACACAATATGTGTTTCTGAAGAACTGAGGTGCAGCCCTTCACCTCAGTTCTTCAGAAACACATATTGTGTGTGTGTGTGTGTGTGTGTGTGTGTGTGTGTGTGTCTAGAGAACTGAGATGAAGGTGCATCATTTAGACCAGTGTTCCCAAAGTTGTGGTACGGGTCCCACTGCGGGTCACAAAGTCAGGGGTCCTGTGGTGATCTCCAGAAATCAAACAAAAGTTTAAAATAATGTCTAGTAGAATATTTTGCTATAAATATTCTAAAAGATAAAAACAATAATAAAAAAAAAATAGTTGTGTCATATAAGTCTGAGCTATTTTTGTGGTCATTATTACATTATATATGATTTATTTTTTTTAGCAATGTGTGTGTAGTTTAACCAAGGATTTTCGGGGTGGCAAGTCTTTACAATTTTTATTTTGGGGGTCAGAAGCTGAAAGGTTTGGGCCACTATCCTGCAGGTTTTAGTTGTTTTCTGCTCTTCAGCAATTTAATAAAAGAACAAATGTTGTTTCATATTTCAGATCATAAACTCTAAAGTTCTTCACATTTTTGAGGCACATCATGGTTTTGGTTTAATTCTGTCACATCCATTAACTTTACTGTAAACATACAACATTTAGACTGAGGGACTCAGTCAAAGGTTGTAAATAATGAAATGGTCACCAACATTATTTTGAGGAATATATTAACTTATGTATTCTGTTTATTTGTTTTATTGTGTTTGTGCTTTTATGTCACTTTTATTATCCTATTACCACATGTGGATTGTAAGTTTTTGCCTCTTGTGCACTTTATTTCATTTTACTGTTTTTCCCAAGTGTTTTACCATTGACCTATCAGGGACATTTACACATTTACTTTGCACATTTACAAGGTAATCCCATGCTTGTTAAGATGCATTCTTCCTTTTCAATGAATAAACAATAAACTGGGATCCATTCTTGTGCACATAATCCAAACAGTGCAGGGAATAAAACTAAAATGGTTTATTTTTAATCACTCACACTTTTAGTCACAGTAGGATCTTAGAATCACGTCCTCGTTGCTAGAATAGTTCTCTTGTTGCGAAGTATTACTGGTATGTGACAGGGAACATTTGGAAACATGACTCAGTGGGTTTATTTTTATTCAGAGGAATCAGGGGTCACAGGACTTTGCAGGTAACCCGGGTTCATTTGATATTACTGGCTTTAAACACAAGAAAGGCGTCGTTTATTTTTAATGTAACTGATATTATCTGTTCTAACTTGTTCTTTCACACTGATTGCACAATCACAAGATGCCCTGAGGACCCAGAGGAGGAAAATTATTTTCAATCAGTCGCACCTTCAGATCTTAACTTTTTAAATTCTATATGCAGGATTTTTTGTTTTCCTCCAACTGTAACCTGTTCAAACCGGCTGAAAGGTGATTTCATTTAGGTTTGATGTTACTGTCAGTGTCAGTTTGGTTTTCACGCAGATTTGCACACGGCTCTGCTGGAGGCACCAACATAACAAAAGGCCTGCAGAAACCTAAAGAGCCCATTCAGGAGGGAAAACACACATTCAGTCAAACAGTGAAGAGTTCAAACTGTTGCTGCCGTGCAAATTTCAGAGATTTGAACAGATTTGAAATGTGTTATTAAAGGAATGAAGGAATGCATATCACCCGCTGCCTTTCATGGCCGAGATTTAATCTCAGATCATCTTATGGTGAAGAGGGACGAAGTTATAGATGTTTTGGTCAAACAAATAATATGCACAGTCTAATGCTAGATCTTGCAAACCAAAATTTGACTCAATACCTGCAAAACTGACTGAGTTACAGCCATTTACAGGTTTACTAAAGTTGGTTAGCTGGGGTGGCCATCTTGAATTGTATTGACTCCAAAGGTTAATCAGTTGTAGATGCGCATACACAATAGTTACTTTCTGAGGGTTTTGTTTAAATATATCCAGTGGTTCATCAAATATTTTGCAAACATGACAGACAAACGATCAGATGCACACACACATACACACACATGCACGGGCGTAAATAATATTGTCCGCCGCCAAAGACAAAAGGGCGATAACAAACTGAATAAAAACTCTGGATTGATGTGTGTTAGGCGATTTTACTCTTTGTTATTCAGCTCATTTGTGTTTGTGGAAGAACATGTGCAGGATTCAACATAAGATAGTCCGTAAAGATGAGCCATGAATCCTGTTATACAACAGAACCACATGACCTGAAGCAGTACCGTCCTCCGCTCGTGTGTTACAGCATCGACTGTCACTGCCACGGTGGACGGCATGTGAACGGATCCTATAGCTCTGGCATCCATGCATCCATCAGCCGACAGCTCCTCTGATCAATGAGGAGACATTTTTGTTTGGGAAATGCCTCACAAGACTGCAGCAGTGATCAATTTTGAGGTGTTGAATTTTCTGCCCGTTCCAACTGTCACACAGTTTACGAGCTGCATCTATATGAAGCAGCACATGCCTCCGCAGCGCCTTTTTACAAACCCGAGTCTCTCCAGTGTCCATCCACACCCGTCTTCGCATGTTCGGTCCAAAATTAACCTGCACTTGGTCTGATTTGTCTCAGTAAAGAGGAGTGGTGAGGGGGGATGGTGCCAAGGAAAGATTAGCTGCAGGGATTCAGGTGGCCGGAGGGATGACATGAAGGGATTAAAACCTAAAAGGCATCATTCAGCTCTGAATTCTCTTTATAGCAGCTCTGGGTGCAGAACCCTAGAACAGCTACTTGGTGTAACTGGAACTTTATTATGGCGTTACTTTTGTGCCACCAAGTTGAGCGCGCGTGCCACCAGGTTGAGCGCGCAGTGACACTGATTTGAGAGTACAGACCGCTCAACTCTGACAAACTGCTCGCGCTCGGCTCTCTCCGTGCGCGCTCGGCTCTCTCTCCGCGCGCTCGACACTCTCTGCGCTCGCGCTCGGCTCTCTCTGCTCGCGCTCGGCTCTGACAAACCGCTCGCTCGCTCTGCTCTCTCTGCGCTCGCAACCCA
>NC_051445.1:6014356-6135585 GCF_001649575.2 Kryptolebias marmoratus | reverse complement strand
ACTTTAGAGTGTAGAAGGTATGAGAAAGGAAGGAGAATATTTTTGGAGGAACTTATGAAAAAAAAAGAACTATTTAATTTAGTAGATACATGGAAAAGGAACTCAAACTGCAAAAGTATTCAGATTTTAATGAGATTTTTCAGAAAAACAAAAATTGATTAGGAGAATACGATATTATATATTTTGAGTCACACTCCATACCAGTAGGTGGCGGTAATGCAACCTTACTGTTTTTTGCCAACCGCCATAAAATTCTAAGAAGAAGAAGACGAAGGAGGCCAGTCTGTGATTGGCTGGTGGCGTGGCTCATTTACATACAACTTTGGGTTGCGAGCGCAGAGAGAGCAGAGCGAGCGAGCGGTTTGTCAGAGCCGAGCGCGAGCAGAGAGAGCCGAGCGCGAGCAGAGAGAGCCGAGCGCGAGCAGAGAGAGGCGAGCACGAGCGCAGAGAGTGTCGAGCGCGCGGAGAGAGAGCCGAGCGCGCACGGAGAGAGACGAGCGCGAGCAGTTTGTCAGAGTTGAGCGGTCTGTACTCTCAAATCAGTGTCACTGCGCGCTCAACCTGGTGGCACGCGCGCTCAACTTGGTGGCACAAAAGTAACGCCATACTTTATCAGGTGCTGCGTGATGCAGCAGTGACAGAAGAGGAAATAGGGAAAAGGTTGTTGAAAGAGGGCGTAGTGGTAAACAGAGCAGGCTGGTTTGGGTTTGGATCTGAGGAACACACGTGGCAACAAACTGATGTAAGCCACGTTAATGTAAGCCACGTTAAAACTGAATTTACTGTGTACACTGACTACATGCTCCAGTGTGCAAACCCTTACATTAAAGCCCCTGAAGATGCAGGTATAAGCAGCTGAAATGCATTTTTAGTTGTTGTGTAGAGAAACGAGTAAAGGTCGTAAATGTTAGTTAACCATGACTCAGCAGATGGACTCTAGGAAAGTCTGCGATTAGCCACAGAGCACAAAAACATGCCAGAAATTAACCTAAAGTAACTGCATGTACAGTTTTTGAATAATTAATATATTTCTTGCAAGAACGTGGTTAAGTTGTGGCATAAATTCCTCAGCTTCTTGTGAAAGTTTAACTAGAGATGGAGACTCTTCAAACTAAGAAATTTGACCATTTTCAGAAAGAAATAAGGTCATTTTGAATTTGATGACAGCAAACATGTTAAAAATTGAGGATGACTAAAGGGCAACTGAAGGCTGGAAAAAAGTGGTCCCATTAGGGATCAGGTTTTATGTGTATGAAAAGCTGATCCCACTTCTCAGAAGGATGAACCTATAGGTCGGATAGATTATAACTGCAGAGAGGAAGAGAAAAAATAAAAACACGAGGGCAGAAATATGATTTTATACAGAAACAGAACAAAGACAAGCCTTCTGTAAACATTTCACAAGTTAAATACCAGAAGTTAAGCCTTTTTATCTGGTTAAGAGCTTCCATTTTTATAACAAAAACACTTTTTTTTTAACTTAGGCAACAATCTAAGAGACCTTTAATGACAGAGATAACCCTCAAAGGACAAGAAGAGTCAAGGCAGCACTTAAAAGGCAGGGAGTGAGAGTCTATAATTCCCAGACTGCTTCTGCCCATTTCCATCTCTGGCTCCCACAGCTGCTGGGATTCTCAAACACATTCCCGACCAATACAGACAGGAAATTAGCAGCTGAGCGTCATGGCTCCGTTCATCCAGGGGCTGAATGGGAACTGCACTCATCAAAACCATGAGGGGACTGAAACAACATTCTCAGGATGTGGATCTTGATGAACAAAGGGTTTAGACTGAATCCTATAAAAGGGATTTAATAATAAAACAAAGCCGTTCCATCAGACATTACCTTATTTATCAAACATGCTGGGAAACGGAAACACATCGAACAAACAAAACATTAGTATTTTATTCAGAACTGATGAGAATTCTCATTTCCATTTCCCATAAACCACTTATAACTGTTAGTGAACAGGTTGCTGTGGTATTTTATGTGCAAAATGCAACATTATATATATATATATATATATATATATATATATATATATACATACATCTCGTTGGTTCCCAAAAAGGACCCTTGCAATAACCAATTTATGACAATATACCTTTTTCTGTGACTGAATGACACTATATTTCAGTTATAAATTCAATATTTAAACCACATGTTGGGGGGAAAAACCTAATTTTAAATCCATAAATAGAGAAACTAACTGCCCTCACATCCAGAGATAAGCAGCTTTATGGTAAATCCCCACGAATCGGGGACCTTAGGGAGATGGAGGGAAAAAACAGGGTGATTAAGAGACAAACCATGATGCTTTACAGCACAGATTCAGCAGGTCAAAAAGATGAGATTCAGACGCATGAACTGCTGTTAAAAACCGGTAAATGACACCTTTACACTTGTTAATAATAGTTGGTAAATCTGGAAACTAAAATGTGCTTTTTCAATAACTAAAAAAAACAGATATGCATTTAATAAAATGAGTTTTAAGAAGTAAAAATCAGTTATTGGAACACTCAAAGCTTTATTGTAGCAGTTAGATGAAAACAGAGGCTGCAGATTTTGCTGCAGGCTGCGAATGTCCAGAATCTGAGACACCGTGTTCTCTGCAGTCTGCACGTTTGACGGCGTCTCCCCGTGCAGAAAGCCAACCCAGAGTGAACCAGCACACGTTCCAGCCGGGCACGTGAACGCTGCCGCCTCCCCTTGTGTGACCGGATGGAGTCTACCCAGCTCCTACACTTCAAATTTACACATTGAGCCGTCAAGTTTATATTTACTATTAACTAAAGTAATATGCTGCCAGTAAATCATCAGAATGATTTTCAGCTTCAGAAACATTGTTTTTGATGTCTAAAATATACTTTATTTTGTCCTCTTAAAAATGAAATCATTATTTTGAAAAGATAAAACTAACCATTTAAAAAGACATCCTGTGCCTTTCAGTGCATAAAAAAAAGCTTGTTTCTTCTTTGTCATCATTAAACTCTAGATATATGTTCAACTTTCTGTCACATGGACTCACCAGGTTACATGATTAGTAGAACAGACCTTAAAGACTACTAAAAAACAACAAAAGGTCCTCACCTGAATGAAGATATATTGAATCATTTTGGACGTTACTTCATGCATACAAAAAATATTAAACAAAGGGGAAAACAGAAAGCCACATTTAGAAATAGTCAGGAGTAGATTAATGACTGCACACACAAAGAATTTGTTCTTGAATTTATTGGGAAAACAAAAACAACAAGGCATCCTCCATTAGAAACACATACAGTACTTCTGGATATAAATCTTTACATTGATCATCATGGAACCCATTTAAAACAAAGTGATTCATCCAGGAGCAACAAAAGCTCCTGATTACATACCGTACAATTATTTTGACGATTGTGAATATTTATGCTGAATGCTCCTGAGATAATTATATCCCTAAATGTTTAATAAAAGGTTAGAATAATCTGAACTCGATCCTGTTTGAGTATCCTTGTCACCACCTACAGCTTTGAGTTGACCTGACTTCTGTGTAAAAGCGTCTTTTCGCCTCATAAACATCTCCATCTGCATCGGTTTTCAATATTTTGAGCTTAAACTAAAAGTGCTTTCGTTTAAACTTGTTAGATAATGAAAACCACCACATTCCCCACCAATGACCTTATCCCCATTCCTTTGTCTCTCCGGCACAGAAAGAGGCCGATGTTTGTGACGCACCAACGGCTGACCAATAAGCGCTCTTCGTTAGGGGTTTTGTCCTCATGCTAGCATCGCAGAGATACCAAAGTGAGATTTTTACCCAGTGACATGCGAGAGTCAGCGAACGGGGAGGGGCTTACGGCGNGGGGGGGGCACGTGGCGCCCAACGAGGCATCGGACTGTCACAGGGCATCACATCAGCCTGTGAGCAGGCATGCGCACTGTACATTAAACTCCACGCCCTGCGAGAGAAAAGGGAGAACGTGCAGAAAAGCAGCCGCTAACCGCCCTCGAACAAAATGTGCCTGCTGAGATGCAGATGTGCGCGTTCGTATGTAGGAGGTGATCAGCATTCCTGCCAAACGGGGAGGGCCTAACCTGCCAATCTTCAGTCTTTAGAACATCTCACACCTTCCTAATATACACAACACAAAACAATCTGCCCAAAGCTTCTGACTCAACACAACCAAGTCAAGTCGTCAACACATCCTTTTTTGTGCAATTCACCAGAAACCTGGGCTTGCGTTTGCAACTGGCACGAACATGGCAGGAAAAAAAAAAAAAAAGATGCCGTTTCATTCGGAGACGACGCATGCAACCGACTGACCACATTCTTTTGCGTGCAGATGCCAACCACAGATCCTCTGCTGCAGGAAACGCTGTCGCCCTGCAGCTCTTTGTGTCGACCTCCGGAACGTTTCAACCCAACTCAGATTGTTTTAACAGAGCAGAGCTCAATAACTCAAATACCATCAAACACCCACTGCACGTCTCTTTCAAAGTATTCACAGCTTTATTAAATCGTTACAAAATGCAAACATACATTCACTCATCAAATAAAAACACGACTCGTGACGTTTTGGTTCTGCACCCTCATGCATTCAATAAAGTTAAAAACATCAGCGGATTCTGCAGATAAAAAGACTCAACACAGTCACACATACAAATCTTCATAAAACATCATTAAAACAAGAAAATCATACGACAAAACAAAAGTTCCTTTGCAGATCCGCTGTAGTATTTTAAAAGGTTTCTGTAGTTTTGTGCAAATAGTCACTGATTCACAGACACTTGACAGATTCACTTCACACGTGTATCGTCAGCTACTGATCTGTTCAGAAGGCTTCTCTCTTTCAGAAATCAGAAGACCTAATGTAAGTTTACATCCCCCTTTAACCGTGTTCTGGGTCTGCCATCACTTCATTACAAGGTGCAGCTCATCCGCCACCTGCCCGTCAAAACAATCTATGAACGTTTAAGAAATTAATAGTAATCAGAGCAGTATTGATGGCATCTTGCAAGCCTGAACCTTTGTAACGGACTGATGCTCAGACTTAGTTGGCAGTCGGCTGGTTTTGATAACCCACCTAAACCGGTCAACAAAACCAGTCCTCAATAAAAGCATTTGACCCCCTAAAATCCGTGACGGTCCTGGCAACACAAAGTATGGAAAACAGTTACTAGCAGTCCTAAAAACTTTGAGTATAATTTTGTAAAAGATTAAATTTGTGGTCCTGAGAGACATGGCTGCGTCTCCACTTCTCATTGTCTCCACACTTGGAGCGCTCCAACGTCCTCAGGGTGCAGGCTGGACGTGGACTTTCTCCGTCATCTGTTTGGCACTGTAGTAGGACAAACTCAGACCCATGATGGCCAGCATCATGGCGATCTGGTTTACCCCGCGGTCCTGTGGCTGCGTCTGCACCTCGCCTGCAACTTGCCTCTGAAGAGACAGGAAACAAGAAGGTCGAATGTCAGCTAAATTAACTCCCATTTCTAAAAAAATGCTCAGATCTCAGACCTAAATCATTTCTTCTGCCCTTTCTGACATGTGGCAACATTGGCCAACAATGAGGCCATTAAAAATGTCACTGAATAGTTTTGATTAGTTGGGAACACTGAAACAACTAGGTCATGTCTGATGTAGGTGTTCTCACTCTTTTCAGCCCCTCCCTGCTCTCCATGACCCCCTTTAGAGCCCAAAGCTTTGAGACATGAACGTCAGCCATTTAAAGCTCAGGCTGCAGGACATAAAGAAACGATGGCCGATGCTCCAAAGGATAAGACTGGGATCATTAAAGGAACAGGGAGACAATAGTTGTCAATAATGTGCCCTATCATTAGATTTAAGATAGACATGGAATAAAATACAATCAAAAGTTTTTTTGTTTGTTTTGGCAGAAGTTAAATCACTTTAGCCTTAAGATGTAACGCACACCGAAGCATCCAATTGTCCGAAATGTTAAACTAACAACAACCTGTTTGTGCTTACAAAAATCACTGTAGTCCTTAGTAGTTTTACATTCTCTGCCACAATTATTCTACGTTAAAAAGCACGTTTTTTGTGTCAATTTATGTAAATCAGTCACTTCCATGTTCTTTGAAGCAGTAGAAAAAGGCGTTCTTTGTTTCCTAATTAGTGACAAAGCTTCTGCACAATGAACACGAGCTCAGTCGCTGCAGATGGGAGGAACAAAAGAACCGGAGAGGATATTATCATAAAGATTAACGTCATCTCTAATTCAGCTGGACTGAAAGAAGATTGCGGGTCTCAAAACAGCATGAGGTCCTTCGCTTCAGTGCAGTTCAACCAGCAGTAATTTCAGGAAGACTTTATTGAAACAAACCAGGAACAACAACAAAAAAAAAAGATTCCCCCAAAAAATAAAGATTAATTTTAGCAAGAATTTTAACAAATGAAGATTAGAGGGAATGTGCCACCATGAAGCGTCGGATAAAGTTCTGCTAATCAGAAGCGTTTCCTTTAAGAGATGGAATTAGTCTTTAGGTGTAGTTCAGTGTTGAATATGTTGTAAAATGTGTTCGAGCTGAAACTACCTGGAGGAGGCGGAAGTATCCGGGAGTCAGCCTTCCCAGTCTGATGATCATGTTTGTCGATTTAAAAGTGAGGAAAGTGCTGTGGTGGTCCAAGACCTACAGAAAAAATAAAAGAATAAAAAATGTAAAAAGGCATTTGCCTCACAGAAAGTGCGACTGAAGTAAGGAACAAATGGCAAAATGGAGGGTTCTGCTTTACACGGACTTGCAAAAAACACCCAAAAATAAAAGGAAAGAACATCCCTTAATGTCAGCCATGACACCATCGACAGGAAAGTCTCCACATTATCAGGAATGTTTTCATATTTGTCCCTTTTGACAGATCTTTAAACGCTTCAGAAAACAAGAACAGCAATTCCTCACCCCCTCGCCTCACTTTCGAATGAATCAAACGGTCATGTCTGAACCAGATCTGGGTCAGAACAGATCCTGCACTGATGCTGCGTCATAAACTGACACATCAGAGACAAGGACCATTTCTGAGGTAAACTGATGAGGTGATGTTGCCCAACACGATGAGCCGACAGTGGTTCAGACAGTTCAGAGGAAGCCACATGATGGGATGGCTGCCTGTCTGAACACGATCAAGGATAAATAAATAAAAACTGGGATTTTGGAATAGAAGCAAAAATAAAGAGGAATGAGCTCATCTTGAAAGACATCCAAGCTCAATAACGAACTAAAGGTTTGTGCATTACAAGACAAAAACCAGGTGTTTCCTCTATAAACAAAAACCTTTAACTTGGGATTCATTCCGGAGCTCCAGAGAAGGTAGGAAGGATGGCCGAGGAGAAACATGTGGGACGCATTAATGTGCCAACCTGGCTGGCGTTAACAGCCCTTACGTAAAAGCATCAGTCAATCCAAGCTTTAAAAGTTGCTCCTTCGATCGAACGGTGGTCATAAAAACAGCTCTGGATGTCTCACCTTTCACCAAAGGGAAGAACAGATCCCTCCGATCGGTCAGCGGGACCTGCTGAACTCCCCCCCCCGCCACGCAAAATACCTCCCAACAAATGCCAGACAGTGATGAACCTGAACCACTGAAAGAGGCTCTGCGCTCCGCCTTTTTATACAGCCTTCCTCTTACCCAACCAGAT
This sequence comes from Kryptolebias marmoratus, assembly GCF_001649575.2. Lineage (NCBI taxonomy): Eukaryota > Metazoa > Chordata > Actinopteri > Cyprinodontiformes > Rivulidae > Kryptolebias > Kryptolebias marmoratus. The sequence continues at coordinate 6,127,947 of NC_051445.1, read as the reverse complement.
CTGCAGGCTCGCCTTTACAACACACGCCCACTTCTCCAACACACACACACACCGCTGTCCAAATGCATTACTCTCGGTAGGTTGCTTTCCCAAAAAAACATCTCTTCTTCCTCCTTCCAAAATGAGAACTGTCAGATATTATCTGTTCATTTAGGCAACACAGGGTAAATAATTATAATAATAATTAAAACACTGAAACAGTGCTTTATTGGAGCTCGCATGTCAACAGAGCGGGTTACATAACCAGCCTGACGTTGCATTTAATCTCAAACTGGGTCAGAAATGTAATTGACCCCAGGCCCGTCCAGAAGGAACACCAAAACACTGAAAAAAACTCAAACTTATTAGTTTTTATACATGTGTTTTAAATCTTGCGGCTTGCAGTTATATCATTTCTGTTTCACTGAACACTTAGTTCTTTAAAGTGGACGACGCCTGAGGCCAGAACCCGTTCTGTAGAAACTGTAGCTCTGAAGTCCGGAGATCAGTGCAGCGGGTTGGTATCTTGCAGGAATAAAATTTGCATAAAATGCATTTTCATATCCAGTGAAGAGTAACAACGAGAAACTCATATGTGAAAGATTTTGCAGCCACTCTTAATGAAGATTTACCCCACGTGATGAAGATTTGTTCATTTCTGCGTGTGAAGAGGTGCATCAAACGACAAACAATACAGAACTTGTTCAAAAAATATCTACTGCTGTGAAGAAATTTGAACACTTACTGAAAAGAGTTACAGAAAAGAGACATTTCAAGGCGGTAAAGAGACGTCTACTTTGTGTGAAATACATGTTTCCTCTCCTAAAGTTTCTCTCCGACCACGTGTTAAAGATCTCCACCTTTGGTTTGATTATCAACATTTTCAGGCAGGAGAAATTAACAGAATTCCTTCAAACTTTCAGTGTCGTCTTGTTCGTCCGAGTCGCTGATTAGACAGATTTGGTCAGAGGAGGAAAGCCTCCACGCTGCTTGTCAGCGCAGGTAACACCCCAGGCAAACTTCTGAAGAAAACCACTCACTATTTGCTAGAAAAACACTATTTTACTCCTGGATTGTCACTTGCTTGCCAAAAAGTTCTCAAAATAAAACAAACGGTTCTTCTGTCATATCTGCACAGAAATCAGTGACTCATCCCCGACTGCTGACCCTTTGTTGGAGCCAATCTGTGATAATCTCACCTGTTCTGCAAACATAGATTAAATACATGAAGCCAGGAATGTGGAGTCACTGTTAGGGAGAGGTCCACCTGAATCGAGTCCAGGTGAGTCACCTGTGAGCTATTCATGTTCAGCTGAACATGAAAGGAAGGAGGCGTTTCCCTCATGTGGCCACATTTCATAATCCACAGTTACACACAAGATAATTATTGAACTGACGACTTCTGAGCCTCATGCTGTGTTAAATTACATCTCAGCTTGAAATGCATAAAAGTAACGACAAAAATAGAAGAAGAATGTATTCCCTTTCCATCCGAAGGGCTTATGATTAAAATAAAACATTAGTGGTTGAATTATTTGTCCTTTTCCACACAGAGGCTGTAACCCAACATATAAAACTGGACCTGGTCATTAAACCCAACATGCATGTATACTTCCTGGGTACACGCTGTACTTTACATCAAACAGCCAATAAAATTCCCTTTCCTCCGGCCTTGGTCCCGCCTCCTCGTGTCGCCCCATCCCCCTGCAGCACAACTACTGACCAAATCAAAATCAGCTGCTGCCCAGACGCAGCTCACCATCATCACCAACGTTAATCTGATCGTCCCATCCTGGGAGATGCTCCACACCACGATCTGAACATCTGTATTCACACGCCACCACAGCTGTCCTGTGATGAACACACATCATTCCTGTTTAAAATCCAACCATTTTAAACCACCACAACAAACAAGTATTTCAGTCCAGCTCCGAATCCGTCATCGTCTTCACCTGTGTCTGTTCATTTGTGTGCAGCGTCAGCAAAATATCCGATGAACCCATGGATGCTTTTCAATGAAACTTCCAGAAACTAATAACTGGGTGGACGTCTGCAACCTGATTACCTTTTGGACTCAACCCAACATGATGGTCGCCACAGTTAACCAACTTTAACTAAATCAGTCCGTTTTACAGATATTATTTTGAGTTAATCAGCTGATTAGAGTGTGGCAACAGGTGTCTTCAATATTAAACCTTTTCACAATATTCTACTTTCCTGAGATACTGAATTTGTTTTTTTTTATTAGTTATCAGTGATAATCATCAACATTAAAATGTATCAGTCTGTGTGTAATGAATGAATATAATATACAAGTTTCACTTTTTGAATGAAACTACTGAAATAAATCAACTTTTTCATGATATTCTAATTTTATGACCACAACCTGTACTGTATACACTAACAGAGCGAGCAGGATCTCGAAATATTGCACGAAAGTTGAACGACAGCGTTTAAAAAGTTTGACCTAAAGCGACTTTAATGACGTTTGTTTTCATCATGAGATGATTTTAGTTAAAAACTGAAAAGTGATGATCTGTCCTTCAGTGTTCGGCCTTTAATTTGTTTCAAGAAGCAGGGATTTTATCTTTAAACTACATGAAATTAGTAGAACATGTTATTGTTTGTGTTTTTTTATTTTTATTGGAAACATCAATTTTAATGACTTTGGCCTAAGGGCCAAAATGGAGAATAAATAAAAATGTTTTCTTTATTAGACTTTTTTTAAAAAGGCAGATATAAACAGATACCAACAAAATACAAGCTGATCATTAAACTGGGATGATTCAGGAAAATGTCAGAGTTTAAAACGTTTATTCTCTTCACGACACGGAAACAAGATTCAATCTGAGCCAAAGAAGTTGGGTTTAGAAGAGTAACTCACCGAGAAGATTATAAATCAAATGAGCCAAATCTCAGGTTTAGGTGGGATTAAGGTAAACTGTTTAACGAGGTTTTCTAAATTCCCTCACAGAGCCGACACGCGAGTACAAATCCAATTAAAGAGGAAAGGTTTGACCCCCGTAACGCCAGCCTGTAATGAAGACAAGTAAGGAAATAAATGTTCCTGCTGTCAGATTATTTCAAAATAAATCTGTATACTCAAGTTAGTTACATTCAGCAGAGCAGAGAGAGACAGTATTTTCTGCAGGTAAAATAGTTACAGAAGACCCTCAAAACACCAATAAAGTCTTAAAAATAAGTCAGAGCAGCAACATGTGGGAAAACCTGACAAACTTTATGTGAATTACACAGTTTTAGGATGATTTTGGTTCAGGTTTTTGCAGGTGTCTGGATGTAAAAACAAAACAAGAGTGGCTTAACTCCTAACTCCTGTTTTCAAACTTTTCTGGGCTTTTGGGTCAACAAAAAGGAAGTGGAAAAGCTCTGTTAAATGAGGAAAACTTTACAAAAACACATTTTAGTTGCAGTTTTTTGAGCAGCTGATGTGTTTTTGAGACACTTTTACTTATTTTTTTCAGGGTTTTGGATTTGACGCCACTTAAATCCAACTTATTTTACTCTGACTTCAGAACTAGGTGCTGGTAATTGTTTTTTAAAAAGTTAAAATGTCTTTAAATTAGCTGATGTTTTCAGAGAGAAGCCGGTGACCCTCCGCGCATGCGCGTAGAAAATAAAGTTTCATCTCAGAGACTGAAAAATAAACATTTATTGTTGTTATTTATTTAATGTCTGTAAACCTCAGGCTTACCTGCGGCTGTCTGAGGGGGGCTCAGGCTCAGGTTCGGGCCCGGACCGGTTGCCTGCTGCCACCTTGAAGAAATTCAGAAATATTAAAAATAAAATAAATGTCCAAATAGAAACTCAATTCATATTCAGCTAATCTTTGTTAAAGTTTAAAACAGAAAGAAGGGGTGACGTGTTTCCGGTCAGACAGAATAAAAATAATTTATTGTAAAACATTAATTGAACTTAACTAAATGTTTTAAGTATTTTTATCCTGATGTTTGGATAAGTTTGGTTTGTATGAAAGTCAACATTTCTCAGCAGCATGTTGATATGTTAATGATTTGCAAACTATCCAGAGATGATGGAGCTAATAAATTGTTTTTCAACACAGAAAAACAAAGTGACACTGCAAAATGAAGATGAAAACTGAAACATTATTTTTAATCACAAAAGCTGCAAATGTAACCGTTTCTGCAGCCTAATAAGTGACTGAAGACACCAAACAAAACAAAATAAAGTTAATTTTGCTCACTTTTATGGGATTAAAACAACGAACACAGATGCAAATTCCAGGAAATTCATTAATCTCAGCAGAAATGTGGACTGACCAGCCTGTCAGGAACAAGTTTAACATTAAACATAAGTACTGATGGCAAAAAAAAAAAAAAATAACCTCAGTTAGTTTAGAGCTCATCAGAACAGTGATGAAAAACCTTTGACCTGTAGATAAGCCTGTTTTATTTTGCTGTTTCTGATAATCAAATGTTTGATTTAGAAAAAAGTATCGTTTATGTTTGAACTGACTCAACTTATAAATAAAACAAAATCCGGACATCCTTAGCCATGTTTACCAACAAACTCGTCAATTTTGACCCATTTAGAGGGGCGGAAGTTAAGAGCATCAGTCTGATGGAGGATGGTGCCCACTGCTGGACACACGCTGTAAAAACATCCAGGGGCTAAAATATTGATATTTCACATAAATTCACAAAATTCTTCTTTCATTCTTACAATAATGAGTTGCAAGGTTACTAACTTTGTCTTCCTGCAATTATTGCAAGAAAAAAGTCTAAATTTTACATTTAAAGATGTTATTGTTTTCTTAAACACCCCACAAATACAAAATACTCACTGAAATCGTATCAATCAAAACTTCAAACTCACATCAGATCTTATTACCTTGATCCAGTTACATGTGAAAAGAAAAGCCCAAATACTTAAATAACCCAAATATATTGATAAATATATACAATTTTAGATTAAAAAAGCCCTCCAGGTGTAGCTTATCTCCTTTATTGTTGGACTTTTAACAATATTAAAGCAGAGTAAAGTAAACCAAAAACACACATTTTTGAAAATTTTTATTCAAGAACATTTAGAATAACCAATGAAATCGGAAGAAAAAAAAAATCCCACTTCTCTCTTACAGAAACATAAGTTAACAGATTTCTTTTTAATCGGATGATCAGAGTTACATCATACAGATTTTATTTTTAAGGATCTACCAAATTTTTGACCTAAAAAGACTAAATCTTACAGAGATATGCTGTTTCATAAAAATTTGGTGTATTAGTTGAACATTAAAATAAAAAAAGGAGATAAAAGGCAAATTTCCTATTCTCCTGTCATTTTATTTTATATCTTTTACTATGCTTTAGCTGCCTTATGTTTAAAATGATTCAAATCCAAACTTGAAAAATGTCTATTCCTCAGCAGTTTCAAAAGAAAAACCCCCAAAAACAGATTAGACAAACTAAAAATGCCACGTCTACAAGATATGGACGGTAATCGTTTTAAAATCGATAAAAAATGGATATGAATGTGAAAACAAAGTCTTGTTACATCAAGTGCAAGCCCAAAACAAACCTATAAATGACATTTGTAATATAAAACTTGGTAAAAAATACTTATTTAAAACTGTACAATCACCAAGTACACTGAGTGAGCACATCAACCATTATTTACTTGGCTTCGGTGGCCTCAGCCTTTGGCTCCTGGGGAAAGAAAACACATTTATTCATCAAGAAATCACAACTTCTGAGTCTGGAACCAGATTAATTTGATACTTGATGTGGAATAAATTAATTATTATCTGCAGAACTGTTTTTGCAGAGAATAAAGTAAAAACGCTGCTTTTTCCTGTGATTAAAATACCTCGGCCTTGGTATTGCCATTCTCAGCTGGCTTGGCCTTCTTCGCTTTGGGTGCCTTCTATAAAACAATAATAAAAAATGTTACAGATGAGGATTTCAAAGTGTTTAATTTACTTCAGGTAAACATATCAGTTTAAATCTATTTATTAATGAAAAGAAGTTTTATTTACGACTTAAGGAAGCAAAGTACTATGGAGTTGTTTACCTTTGGAGCAGCTTTTTTCTTAGTCTCCACAGGCGTTGCTTTAGGTTTCTGTAACAAAAACGATAAAATTTAGTTTAAAGACCAACAACTGGAGCGCAGGGACATTTTTCCTGCAGCGTGTTTGGCATTTATAATCATTTAGTTGTGTTTCTTTGAACCTTACCAGTGCCAGACGCGGGGAGGTTCGTCTTTGCTATGGAGAATTGAAAATAAAACACAACTGAGTCGATTTCACTAGTTAGAGAAATAAATTAGAACTTCGGTACTAAAACACACATGCAACAAACTAAAAAACAAACAAACAAAAAAACACCTAAAACTAATATACTCTGAGCAATATTCACAGAAAACTTCTGATACAAAATGACAAAAACAAATGTTATGAGTGACGTACCTCAGGGGGGACAGTTGCCTGTAAAAAAAACAAAAACAAAAAATATTAAAAACTTGAACAATAAAACATCAAACTGCAGGAACTGTAGTAAAGTAAACAGATACTCAACCAAACGAAACCTAAAGGCAGTGGGGAAAAAAACAAAAACTAACTCAAAAGCCCCTGCAGACAGCGGCTGAACTTGAAGCCCACAAAGAGCTTCCCGCGCATTTTTGAATTCAAATTCGGGCCGTCCCGTTGCCATGGCAGCGCTTTGGCGCCTTGACAGCTTCCTTTGTTTTGTATCGGTGCGCGCGCCTACAGACAACTGCGGGAAAAAAAACCCAAAAAAGCAAAACTGATAATCTTGCTACTTTACCGACCTGCAGCTGCACAACAAACACAGGAAAAATTAAGAATAAAAACCAAGAGTTAGAGCTTTTAAGACAAATCGCTGCTACGTTTTAATCGAGATTTACAGTAAATTATAACAAAAAATAAACGCATACACAATAACATACACAATGTAATGCACAATATTTATTATAAATTCAGATCCATATCATCTCGTGTAAAAAAAAACAAATTGTGCATTAACTTATAGTCTTAAAAAATACGTTATGTTGGTAATTACACAAACCACTGCTGATTAAATCAAACTACTTTGTGAATTGTTGTGATTTTCGTCGTTCGTGTGCCTCAAAAATCGGACTTTTCTAATTCAAAACAGCGAAAAATTAATCATGGCTTACCACCCCTCCCCCCACTCCTTCCTCAAATTCTGTTTTGCGCTTTAACGCAAAAAAACCTCTAAAACAGTTCGCGGTCATCTTTCCGCAAATTGAGCACTCGGGTTGCACACGTCGCCTTAACGCAAAACGAAACAAGCAAACAAAACTGCAACTGCGTGGATAAACGATAATAATAAAAGTTGTTTGCTCGCTGCAACCTGTCAAGATTTCGCCCAGCCTACTGCCCACAGAAAAAAAAAGACAAGACAGTGACAGAAATCCAGCTTAAGCGCAATGTCAGCGGCTGCTCGGCTCGACTAACTGGGCGCAAAGTCGGTCGTTTTGACGCTGTCGCTCATTTTTACGCAGATTGTGGATATCTGAAGCGGCCAGGAGGAAGACAGGCGTTCATTTTCGACGACTAAAGAGGATGCTTGAGCAGGTCTCTGTCGTCCCGCCACCATTGCTGCTCTAACGTTTGTTAGGGATGATGACGTTCATCTGATGCCGAAGAAATAAACGCAGCCCAACGTTAACCTCCAGCAACAAGCACGGATTTTACACAAAGACAAACACGATAAAATTGTAAATAATAATAATAATTAAAAAAATTCGTACCTTGGCTTTTCCCATGTTATTGACTGGATGTAAAAAGAAAGCTCAAAAAAATACAGCCGGAAAAGGGCTTTTTTTCGGAGAGATAGCACACGTCGACCGCGCAGTCGCTGCGTAAAATGGCGAATGTATAATACAAACGAATGTTTTTGTAGTTTATACAGTGAAATATAAGATCGAAACCGGTTTGAACCAGTTTTGTGTTTCGACGGCTGTCATTGGACGCGTGTCTAGCACGTGGTTTCAGGCACCGCCCACTTGTTAAAGCGGCAGGAAGGTCGTTGGTGAGTTCCGGCCGATACCGCGCGGGGGCGCTATTTTAACGGCTCCCGTTTAAATCTGGTGGTCGTAAAAAAATCACACAAAAACAAAAAATAAATAAATAAATACAAAGTTAGCTAGCTTACTGCGTTGTTCTTCGAGCTGATTCAAACATCTGATCAACTATCTAGCCGCGCTGCACGTCTTTGGCTGTAATTTAACCATTAAAATAAAAGTTAGCCACCTTTACAGATCTAAAATACAATATTACTTTCTATTTTGTTAGCAATGTTGCAGACTTAACTTCATTGCATTTTGCTATAGACATCTATTAAAAACATGTTTTGCATATTTGTAATGCTTATAAAACAAACAGAAAAACAGTTGATTAAACTAATTTCTCTTATGTCAAATGCATTATTTTTACTCTAGTGATATACACTTTAAAAATTTAAACCACTTGTTTGCCAAAAAAACCCCAGCAAGTACATTTAACTCATGTTTTTGTACATTGTTCAATTTAAAAAGGACTTTTAATTTCTGGTCTGTATTAACAAAAAAGGAGGACAATTATGCATGTTGGTTTTTAAAAATAGATTTTCATTTATATTTCTAATTGCATTTATTTATAAATTTAGAAAAAAATATATCATTTGGACTCTAAAGTTAAAGAACTTGGCAGTTCAATTCTTAAATAACATGTCTCCCAACACTGTCAGCTGCTTTAGTGCAACTAATATTAAAATATTAACTTTCTTATTATTTGTTTGGACTGAACTAATAAAATGTTTTCTTTAGGTTAATTAGATTTCAGTACCTAGTTATAATTCAGTGCAAATTTGATGTCTTTTTCCTTCACCTTTACTTAAAACCAGATTCCTTTCTGCATCAAAATAAAGTCAAACTTTGATTTTCCCACTTATCTTTTTAAATTCATCTGTCTCAATTACTTAGACATTATTTTAACAAACAAAAATCAAATATTAAAGTAAAACAAAGTAATAAGAAGTTGGCCCATTATTTCAAACTAAAATGTGTTCCTGAAACAATAATATCAACAGCAAGAACATGAAATGGTTAAAAGGAAGTTGATTAAATTTGATTGACTCTTTTTAATTTATTCTGGTTGAAAAAGCTGGTCAAAATATAGTTATGGCTTCAAAAAAAACCCCCGAACAAACAAACATCACACCCAACAAACACTTTCAGCCACAAAAATAAATCAAACAGAACTGAGGGTTCTGGGGAGAACCGTGTTGGAAGCAAATCCAGAACCAGGAAGTGCGTTTTGTTTTACTCACAGATTTCGACCTTTTAATCAACAGCATGCACATGAGAGACAGTTTACACAACTATTTAACTGCATCTTGACCAGGAGTTTCCACATATTAGACTTTGTAAATCTACAATCATAAATATCACAATTTTTCTACAGCCCCATAGGGGTAACATTTCCCTCTCATTTCATACGAGTCAGCCACGGCAATGACTGGATGCTCCTCCTTTTTCCACAGAAGCCCTTTGGGGAGGAGGACTGGAGAGGTTTCAGCAGATTAGTCTCTTGGTGCTTTCCTAGTTTAAGACCATTTCACTGCATAAGTCATGAAAGAAAGAGTTTCTTTTGTGTTTCAGTGCATGGAGGAAGTCCTGAACTCGTTCTTCCCGAGAGGCGATGTAGCGCTGCAGCGCCTCTTGTCTTTTCTGGGCATCGGCTGGCTTTCCGTTGTTCCCCTGATGCTGCAGGTGCTCGGCTAAACAGGCGCGATCTGCCTCCAGCTGCTCCACGGCCTGCTCGTCTCGATGGAGGTCTCTGGCTTTCTGTAACACAACACACACACAGACGTCCTGCTTGGTGTACGGCAACGCCACATGCACGGGTACTCAGCCAAGAAAACCTCGTCTTCGGTTCAGATTTGCAAAACAAAACTGCCACATTCAGATCATAGTAGGGGAGAAATCTCTGTCTTCTCTTGTTGCATTCACTGCAGCTCAGAAGCGGAAACTACTTTTACTTTTGTTATGCTAATAATTACAAATCATGATAAGAAATACCTTTTACTTTTTTTCATTTCATTTTAGTGTAATGTTCCATTTCTCAACAATTAAATCTGACTTTTTATAGTTTATTTTATACAATTATCAGTTTATCACTGAATGCACCAAGGAAGGAGGCTAAAATACCCCAAATAAATTGTTATTATTGATGTAAATTAGTCTGTACTGTAAATAAACAGCTGTTAAACTCAAGGTTTATGGAGCCAATATGGCAGAAATGACATCTTATATAGAAAGGCTGATGTAAAACCTGACTCAGCTCATTAATGTGTGATTAAGTATTTGTGTCTGCGGTGCGTTAAAAACCATTTGAACACATGACTCCCAGTGAGATTGTGCTTACAAGCTGGATCATTACCAACAGGAGTGGATGCAGGTGTAGCTCTATGACCCCAAATCTCATCACTGACATTTCCTTAAAACCTTATCGTCTCTTCAGGATGAATAAATATAACCTGTGGTATCCAATCCCAATCCTCTAAGGTAGTGCTTCTCAAATTTAGGGTCTGGACAACAATAGCACATTTTTCTATGATTTACGATCAATAAAACAGTATAAATTAATTTAAATACTGTAATAATAGCTGAAGCCGTTTGTGTTTTCATTACATCCTTGTTCCCCAGGTCAGAAGTTTCTGTCACTGTTGTTTTAAGGATCAGAAGCTAAAAAGTTGGAGAACTAGTATTGTAGGGCCCCTCTCCTGCATGTTTTAGTTGTTTCGCTGCTCCAACACACCGGATTCGGTTGAATTACCTCCTCATAACGCACTTGTGTTCTGCAGAAGCCGATCAATCAGCCATTCATTCAAATTAGGTGTGTTGAAGCAGAGGAAACATGCAGGACGGTGGCCCTCAGGGACCAGGACACCACTGCTGCAAACAAAATATTTCTAGGAATCAAACATGTTTCGGATCATCAAAGGCTGCACTGTGACTCTCAGGCTGATTACAGACCTGGAAGTTTTAGCCTAAAATAAAATAGGAGGTTAGCATCGCACGTCATTCTGGCTAGAGCTATAAAAGGTTTATTTTTTCAAAAGGAAGGTAAAGTGTGACTTTTTTTTCCAGAAAAGGGGCGTCAATAAATGAAGATCCCCCTTTCAGTGAGTACTGAGGCTCGATCATGTCCAAGTGGGCTCTGCTGTGGGAAAAAGGGGCACGTTTCTTTAAAAAGAAGGATTCTGTACATGTTCATGACAAATAAAGTCAGAAGACCGGTTTGTGGCATCACAATAAGTTCTCTGCAGAAACCCCAGCTAACACAGACTGAGAAGATATCAGAATATTGTTTTGTGGAACTTCAGTCTCATTGATCAAAACCTTTGTGAGGAATTCAAACAGCAACATATTTCATCCAATATGCTCTGTGTTCACTGCAAAGTGTCTGCACTGAGAAAAGGCTCACCTGGATGGATTTGTGGTTTAACTGGTACTGGAGAATCGCTTCGCACAGGTTCCAGAACGAGTACTCAGGCCACAGAACCGACTGAAACACCAGGCAGGAGTGGGACGTCTGCAGATGGAGGAGAGATGGAAATCACTGAGACTTTCTTTGGGTAAACACATGAATAATGCAGTTTATTAGATATTTACCATTAAACTTTGAATAATACACTGAAATAAAAGCAATTTTATATGATACAAAGCATTTCAGATAGTTTTATGTGCAAACAATGCATTTCTAAGAGTGTTCTAATTTAATCTGATTAAATAAATCTCTGTATAGAGCTGCAGCTTTTCTAACATTAAGGCAGTAGAGTCAGTTATAGCTACTATAATTAAGGTGTTCAAGGTTCTTCTTTGAAGCATTAAAAAATAATAACAATCTGACGACTAACAGATAAAAGAAGCATGGATGTACTAAACCGTGACACAGATCACAGATCTGTCAAACCCTGTTTTAGGTCCAAGTCCGCACGCACCAGAAGCTTGTTTCAAAGTTATATTTGATTTATGTTTTGAGTTACTTTAAACCCATCCTGCCTTATTCAGAAGGAAAAAAACATTTCTCCTAAATTATAATGATCAATTATCTCCTGGCTAAGTTTGTAAATATATTATGTTCAGCTCGTCTCCTTCAGCGCCTCGTGTTGGTTGAGTCATCGTTCCTCACCTGCCAAAGGAGGAAGTCACTGAGGCGCACCTCTCCGGAGGTCCGGATGAGCAGATCAGGATTGGGGGAGTTACTGCTGTACAGGCACTCACTGAGCAGCGCCTCCGAGACGTCGCTGAGCGTGACAGAAACACGAGCAGCGTGTCAAAGCTCTGCCTCATCAGATTATCTTTCTCAGCGCTAATTAACGCGAGGTATTGATAAGATTAACTCGGAGGCGCAGGCCGCGTCGCTCACCTCGCTTTGATCAGGCCCTGCTCCACTCCCCAAGCCATTTCTCTGACGGCGTTAGTGATTTCATATCTTGATGTGTAGGCAAAGCACACGTTGAGAAAACATCTGCAGAACGAGAAGTTACATCCAAGCGGTCACTTAGTGTACAAAATAACAGCATGTGGCCCTGAAATGAAGCATAAATAGAAAGAAAACATACTTATTGTGATTCCTGGTGGTCACCACGGCTTTGGCAATGAGCTGCTGAAGGTCCAGAGGCAGCATGTTCAGGTCGCCCAGAACCCGGATACAAACACCATGTTTCTCCAGATTCTCCCTGAAAGACCAAGAAAAACAAACCACTCAGAGAGCAAGTTCTGACTTAGAAGGTTCCTTCAGACAGGAACATCTACTGAGGAGAAGAGAACTGAAAGTGTCCACAGTCACGTGATCTGATAAATGTTGCTACTCATCCTAACTAATCATCCTGCATCACAAATCTTTGTACAGTAAACTTAACTAAAAGGGAAAGAAGAGACATCTTGTTTCACGTATAAACATTAGGAAGAATCAGAACAACATTTTGTTAAACGATCCATTAAAAGACAAATTAATCCATGCATAAAGGAATTATGGGTAAAAACCCCCTTTAAAAAAGGTTTTATTTGCCTCATATTAAATGATCAGACATGTTTAGATTGCACAGATGTCGTGTGATGTTTGTGACAGTTTTTGTTTTATTGTTAAAAAAAAGTGCAGAAATCTCCACGTAGACTCGAACAAAAGGACAAATATTTTAAACCGTCTGTGCTGCCAGTTCTGGAGCAACACGGTGTCCTTTAATAACTCAAAACCTTCTTGTTTGCATTTTCCTGGAACATTTCTTTGAAACCAATTCACCCTGATAGAAAGGCCAGTTTAATAATCACATCTTTATGTTGAAAACATGGAAGCAAAGTGCCTGTCAGCGCCGGTAAAACATGACTTCATTTTCTTTCTAATCAGCTCGTCTTCCTTACTGTTGAGACCCCAAAGTGTCTGTAAAGTAAAGTCTGGCACTAAAAGTGAAATACCAACCATCTGTGAAATACCCCTGGTTGTTGGACAAAAAAAAGCTAAAAAAAATGGAGAAATAAATTCATTGCAACAGATTTGAAGAAAGTGAAATTTCAAAAGAAAGAAAAACTGATCTTTTGCAACATTTTGCAATAACATGGAAAAGTTAGTGAGGAAAGCAACGAAAATAATCATTTTTAAGAGAACTTTTTTATATGAAGCAGCTGTGGTCAGTGGTTAGAGCCGTCGTCCTCCAACTAGACAGCTGGAGGTTCGATTCCACCACTGTGCCGCAAGTTGACGTGTCCTTGGGCAAAACGCTGAACCCCTCTCTGCCTCCGATGTGCCCCATCTGTTTATGAATGGGATCTAAAGCACTGATTAGACTCTATAGACTGATTTACTCAGGTTAGCTTTGTAGGGATGTAGTAGAGTGATGTATAAATGTGGGAGTGGATAAGGGAATGAGGACAGATTGTGTTGTGAAGCTCTTGGAGTGGCCTGGTTGGTTAGAAAGGAGCCATATAGATGTCTCCACTGACTGGCAGCATTTTACAGCCGATCTGATCCCTCTTACAGCTGAAACTGAAGTTACGATTTTAAAAAGACAAATATTTATTTACACCTCCACAGCTGAGCTTAAAATGTACTTCAAGGAAGCTGTGAATCATATGATTTATAAAAAAGTCTCTTGTGCCACAAAGAACAGTGGAAACTTTGATTTAAACTCACCGCTCTTCCAACAGCTTCTCAAATTTCTGTTTGGCCAGCTCCATCAGGCCGTCCACCTCCTCTTTAGTGCGCTTGAAGTTCTCAATGCTGAAGGCGTACACCGTCACCTCGGGGATGTTGAGATGTTTGCACCAGCGAAGCGTCTGTTGTAGAAAAATAAATCAATTAAACTGGTTAAACGCGTATGATGCCTGATGGCGTCTGGGCCAAAAGCCCGAATGAGAACGGACCTCTGCCAGCTTGTTGAATCCTTGCGTGTGTCCTTCCTGGCGTTCCAGGTTTTTCTTGCATGCGAAGCGTCGGTTCCCATCCATGATGAAGGCCACATGTTTAGGCATGGGTCCTGCCTGGGAGAGACGGAGCAGAACAGGGGAGTCAAGAGGCGTGGGATCGAGTCACGGCTCTCAAACTGTGGTACTGAAAAAAATTACTATTAACTATTTACAAGTTTAAAAAAACCCAGTTATCCATCAAAAGCAAAGACAGCCAAAAAGATGAGTGTTTAAATAAACTATAATCTTGGCTCTAAATGAAAAATAACTCAAAAAAAAAAAAGGTGCAAAGCAGAATATTTTGAGAACCTTGACGTTTTCAGATTTTTGCAAATATCTGGCTAAAGGAATATAAACATGACTGACTGAAGGGTCTGTGCCAAACATGAGAAATTATCTTTTATCAGCTACAAAATACATTCCCTACCTTTGTGGTGAGAAATAACAACAATATGCCTCTTAAATAAAAAGTGAACTGACTTTGCTCTTCCTAATAAAGGATTTATTCATGCTTTATAAACAGGTTGTTCGTGAGTTTATAAAGCGTTAAGAATTATTTATAAAACACTGTTCAAACACTGAGGCATGCTCACGATTTGCCAAGATCATGTGCTTTTACTTATTCAGGTAAATAAGCTGACCTTTCTTTTTTCTTTTTTTTTTACCAAATAACTTTATTTGCCGAAACAAACTTTGTACATGCAGGCAACTTACTGACAAATGTTTGATAATTAAAATCTAATTTATAAAGTTAAAAAAAAAAGAATAAAAGAGAAACATCTGATCTTGGCAAACAGTGAGGCTGCCTCAGCAAATGAGCAGCGTTTTATAAATGATTGTCAATGCGTTATAAAGTGATTATAAAGCATTATTAAATCCTTTATAAAAGGGGGCTTTTATTGTGAAGTGGTACTGACAGAGCCAGAGGAGGCCTGAGGGGAAAGCCTTGCACAATATTTTATTACAGCAGCGACATTGTGGAGGAAAGCACGTTCTGAAATGATGTCAAATGTGTGCAAAATAAATTAAATACATCAAGCTTCAGTGTTTTTGCTGCTTCGGTGCATGACTGATTCATGAGAGAAGTTAGTTTGCTCCAAACAGACGGCTGTCGGTCAATAAAAACAGATTTAGTTGACTGGATGCTGGTAAAAAACACAACCAAAACATCCAGAATAATTAAATAAACCCAATCACCACCAAGCAGGTGTTTATTATTCAAACTATAAATACATAGAAGAGTTTAGACTTTCATCTGGGTTGACAGAAGTGTGTTATGTAATTATAAAGATGTCATTCAGTGCAAAAGTGCATTAAAAACTAAATTTTTCCGCTCTAAAATCCCTCAGACGTGTGGTCATGTGATTTGGGGTTTTTGGGTGCATTCATATTTCAGAAAGGAAGTTTCATTTTAAAAATCAGCTTTAGTCTTCATGAGCTGCAGTGCCCTTCAGAAATCACCCTAATAGTAATAATATAAGCTTTTCCAGGGAATAAGACACTACTAGATATTCCTGTTAGTCCTGTTTTCCCCATATATAAAATAAATGTCTGTGGGAGACTGCTGGGAGCTGGTTAACGTGAGGTGTTCCTTCTTACCCTGAAAGCTGAAACTTAACACACACAAACACACATATTTACCTTCAGGATATTGGCGGAAATCTTCTCCAGCAGATTTAATTCACCTTCTCTTATCCACGACATGATTTTCAGGTTTCAAGCGAGCTGAAATGAAGTGATTTAAAATCATTTATTTAAAAGGTTAACCACTGAAGGAGATAGAAAAAATAAAAATAAAAACAACCCCGCCGTGTGCGTTAGAATTAAATCACGTTACAAGTTATATTTACGTGAAAATATCACGTTTCATCAGCAGGCGGTGATTGATTCCAAGCCGTCAACTGCCGCTCGAGCTCGTGATGAGGCGAGCGGAGAACCGAGCCCTAAAAACCCGGAGCGAAGCCCGACAGCAGTCCGCCCAAAAGCACTCACCGTCGGTGGTAAGAGCGTCTTTCATTCAAACCACCGGAGCACAAGTTGTTCTTCTGCCGGAGCTGCGCTCGCTTTCTCGCATTTCGTACACCTTCCAACTCACAGCTCTTACGATGACGACCACTTCCTGACTGGAACCACGTGACGTTTACGCACGACGACGACTTCCGGTCAGGCGGTGGTAGATTTACAAAACATGCGGATGGCACACGCTGACAAACCGGGAAGAAGAACTAAATCTATTTAAAGTACTACATTTTATAATAATTTAATAATTTTACTTATGGACAATTTGAGATATAGTACAGCATTTTATTATACAAATTACGCAAATTACTTGTTTTATATACAACAAGTCATTTTTATAAGCCTAAAAGTTTTATAACAACGGTAATAATAATAAAAACAAATAACCCTGAGCACTCAGGGCTGATTTTTTTTTTGTTATTTTGTTCTTAACTTAATTTTATGACAAAAACATTTACAAAATAGAGTATGCTTGTGTTGCATTTGGACAACCCAAAAACCCAATAATCCATTCAAGTTCAAATCGCCAGATGTATTTATTTTCTCTCTCTCAAATTACACATAAAAACAAACACTTGAAAATGAAACATGTTGTTTTTGAACCATTTTCAATGAATTATAGGATTTAAACGATCTGCAACAATGTGACAATCTATTTTAAAGTGTAGGTTTTCAAACCAAGAAAACTTCTATTTTTTTTAACCTGACTCGCTATAAGTAACAGTGATTTGTACATTGTAGTCAGTATCCTAAAACTGCTGAGAAAAGGCAGACTAGCCTTCAGTAAAAGCTGTTTTTAGATTTTATTTTGTTCTATTATCACAAACATCAGATCATAAATTAATTAACATTTATTTGGGTATATATTTAGCCTAATAAATAATAAAAACTCTTTTTCCCGACTGACCATGACAAATGTTTGTACATCTGAGGTGCAGTTCCGCTCTCCGCCGCTGGGGTGTGACAGCAAGTTCATTAACGGTTCGTTTGCACTTTTTAAAATGGCAGTGAAGAAGTTTTAGTTTTTTTTTTTTTTTTTTTTAGTTGTGGTGGTGGGGGGGAGAAATGAGGGGCTGGCCTTTTTTGTTCTGCTGTTGAATCCTGCCTGAACGGCGAGAAGGAGCGTAACACGCCGACGACAAATCACAGCGCGGCGGACCATCTGCTGAAACCCGCCGCGCGGTGGAAGGAAAGCGGTTCGAGTCGAGACGTTTTCTCCCTGCAGCTCCGCCGTTAGCAGCTCCGGGGTCAACGGGGCGGACCAGCCGTTAGCCTCAACTCCTCTCTGCGGGTCTGGTTGCGGGGGTGTGTGGGGGGTGGCATCTTGGTAAGGGGCAGGGGGCGGGGGTACACCGAGCAGGGAGACGACTACACGCCGAGAGGAGGGGGCTGGAAGTCTGAGACGCCTCCAGCCTGAAGGGGCCGGCGGTTTGGCCACAGCACCCCGGACTAGCTAGCTTGTACCTGCGCGGCTAAGTGAATGGGATGGAGCCGGGACCGTCTGGCGCTGGTAGGTGTAATTTTTTTTATTTTTTACTTAAATCATTTCAAGTATTATCAATCTGTGTATCCGAGTCGTGGCTGCAGATACATATTGGAGAAACGGAGCTTCAGGATGGCGGGGGGGTGGTGGTGTACGAGGATATCAGCCCTCTTCCGTTGAACCGCAGCGTTCAGGGGGAAGAGATGGAAACGGCTCTCCTCCTGTCTACATCTGCAACAATCATTTTAAATAACGTTATTTAGAAGCACAGACGAGCCCCGCGGAGCGCTGACATTATCCCCGTCCATGTGCGGGGGCAGAGAGGTCGTGGGAATCTCAGTGAAGCCCGCCTTCAGCAGCTGGCTGTGTCCCGCATGTCCCCCCGCATGTCCCCCCGGCATGTCCCGCACAGAACACCGGCCTCCCTCTGCCTGCTGGACCCTCAGGCTGTTTGTTTCATCAGTTTAACCTCAGCACCTTCCTTACAACATAAACACAGTCTCTGGGGGCCTAAGATTTGCACCAAAGTGTGAATTATTTATTTAGGGGAAACTTGATTGTCCTGGGGTTGAAGTGACCTGTCTTATGGGCTGGGAGAGGCAGAAACCTCCCAGATATTTCTATCTTTCTTCTTTTTTTGTTTGTTGTACACTGCAGGCTTGCTTCCCTTTCAGATTTGCAGCCAGTGTTGATTGATGCCAGCTAGAGATGATCTAAATTTGGAAATTTTCTTTGTTGACACAGATGTGTAGGCGAGCAATTAAAGGCAAAACTAGGGAACATTTCCTAATCTGAAGGTTGTGGGTAATTACTGACAGTATTAACCTAGTGTCAGATGTCCTAATCAGGGTCTTCAACCACATTTTAAAAGTAGAAATAAAGTTTTGAATTCTTTGACCCCACATCTCAAACTATCTGTATATATTTTAGGCTGGCTTTCTTCATGCATCTAGGCCAAAGGTTGTAAATCTGATTCTCATGCTTGTTTCTAAACATTGAATTAAATTGAATGGCTTGTTTTTTGTTGTTTTTTTTTTTTTCGATGGGGGAAGGGCCCCTGAGGCCCCTCATTTTAAAGTCTGTTTTTGTGTTTGAAGTGAGACAATTAAGTGTGCTGTTTTCCCCAGATTGATCAGACATGTTTGCTTCATGGTCAGCTGCCAAGGCATAGTTTGGTCGAAGAAACTGATGTCGTTGTTTTTCTTCGTCATGTAGTCGACTTGTGGTGATGAACGCTGGGGTCTTCCAGGAATTGCACCGAGTGGTTCATATTTTTTAAATTTAAGGGGTGTTTCTCTTAAGATGATTTATGTTTGTTCTTTGTAAAATTTTGTTTTAGCCCTCTAACACATTTTATCGCTTGCGACACTAGAGATCTGCTTTTATCTCAAGCTTTATTTATTTACTCTCACCTCTCACGATAGTTTGTGAAAATGTGTTCAGATAATAAAGACTTAACTGATCAACTTTCCCAACTTTCTCTAGGATGTAACTTTTAAAAGCAGTGATTTTTCTGGTCGTGTTCTGTTATTATAAAGACAATATTAAGTCGTGAGTGTTGTCTTGTTGTGATGCTCCACTTTAAGTCTTACCGCCTGGGAGAGATCTCTATTGTGTTGGGATATGTGAGAGCGCTGGCTCCTCTTCTCACCATCTGCCTTCACTGGCACGAGGGAGAAGCGTGCGTCTTTGTGCGCGACTGTGCAACAATCGCAACCGCGCTCGCACGTTCCTCGCACACAAGAGCCCTCTCTTGCTCTGAGAGTATGTGTGGTCACCACATGTCTTGAATCTGTGTTTACTGTGTTTGTCGGAGGTGTGATTCTACACACAGAGGGAACACACAGCAGAGGATCCTTTAGAGTTTTATTTTTTCTTTTTTTTTTGCCCATTGCTCTTTCTTTAGGCTCGGTGAACAAACTGGTTGAGCGTTTAAGTCGAGGAATTCACTCGCACCTGTTAGGACTTTCTTACACTCGGGCACTTCCTCATTATCTGCGGCCGTGGTCGGTGCAGACCCGAAAAAGGCCAAGGTCTCTTCGGCATGACCACAGTGGCACCCAGCCTCCTCCAGGCAGCCCCGCACACACAGATCCCCTTATATCCATGACAATGCTGTGTTGCTGTGGTGTCTCCATGGTGAGGCTGGGAATGCAGAGGGAGGGGGGCCCTGTATCAGTGCGTTCATCGTAGCGAGGGGCACTCCCTCTGTAGTACAGCCGTGTATTTCTGTGTGTGAGATGGAGGAGCAGGGCAGCTGGGGTCTTTGTTGGGATGGAGGAGGGCTTCTCTCTGGGGACCTGAAGGTTAAAGCAGAGGGGCCCTCTTATGCAGGAGTCACAGCTAGGACCCCCTCCACCCCACCCCCCCAACACTTTGTGTCATATGTTTTGACTCAATTACCTTTTTAAAGAAGTGAATCTTTTATGGGCGTTGATATGGAGGTTAGATGACGTGTACAGTTTCAGAGAGAGAGTCCTGCTCTCATGTCAGTGTTAAACATCAACTTGCACTCAAACGGTGTCACATGCAGAAATCTGGTTAAATGTTAAAGCATAAACTCCCCCGTTGGCACCTGCTATTAATATATGACCAAAAGCGAAACGCGTTCAGGTAAACATTACACAGTACAGCGCAAAAGTTTTAGGCAGGTGTGAAAACATGCTGTAAAATAAGAGAACTTCTAATTCTGATTTGTTATTTTTTAGCAGTTTACAAGAGGCAAGGTGAGCTAACAAAAGCAAAATCTACATCTAAACAAAATTTGGTGTGAGCACCCATTGCCAACCTGTAAAAAAGAGGAATGTCTCCTCCGGGCTGGTGATGGGTCTCTGCCCCAACCGGAGGAGTCCAAGTATCTCGGAGTCCTGTTTATAAGTGATGGTAGGATGGAGCAGGAGATGCATCGACAGATTGGAGGCTTGTCCTCAGTAATGAGGACGTTTCTCCTGACTGTCATGGTGAAGAAGGAGCTGAGCTGAAAGGCAAAGCTGGTCATGAAGTAGGGGCATGACCTAAAGAACAAGATCCTGGATGCAAGCGGCTGAAATGGGAGATAAGGTGAGGAGCTCCATCATCTGGGGGGAGCTTGGAGTAGACCCGCTGTTCCTCTGCATCAGAAGGAGCCAGCTGAGGCGGTTCATGCATCTGATTAGCATTCAGGCACATCAGGAGGTTTCCCACTGAGAAGAGATCCCAGGGTGCACCTTGGGATTCCCCAGGAGGAGCTGGAGAGTCCCATCCTGGCCTTGTTGCCTCCATGACCCGACCACAGATAAGTGGCAGAAAATGAATGGATGGACCCTTAGCCTTTGAAGCAGCTTCAGTTCCTACAAGCACACTTGCTCAAAGTCAAGTATTTACTCAGATGATTAACCAATTAAACCAAACAGGTGTTAATGATAACTTTTTTTGTCATATATGTTGGCTGAAACGGTGTCATTATCTGAAATATACGGAAGTGAAGGGGGTTTAAAACTGGGCGAGGACCTGTCCAACTCTGTCACGAAGGTGAGGTTGATGAAGACAGCTTGGTGTCAAACACCATGAGAGGACTGAGCAAAGCAAGAAGATACAAAGTATTTAAACTACAGTAACAAAGTTTCTCCCAGGCAAATGTTTCAGTGCTGTTTGGATTTTCAGTTTAATCTAAAGAAGACAACAGTTGGCGTCCTGTACAGAGTCCTGATGTCAACATCAGGTGTATCTGGGATTTAATGAAGAGACGGAAGGGTTCAAAGACAGAGACCTCCACAGATCTGTGGTCAGTTCTCCGAGACACAACCTTCCTGCAGCGCTTGTTCAAAAGTACCTGAAAGAACTCCCATTAAGACACCAATTATCCATTTGATTTAAATTTCTTTTCTGCTCACTCACTTTGCCCTGTAAAGCAATTAAAAAAAAGAAGTTTTATTTGTAAAATAACTTATTTAAGCAGTTTCTTTACCTCACACCTGCCTGATATTTTTATACAGTATTATATGTAACAAAAACATCAAATAAAACAAAATTAAAATGTTTTGGAAAGTTGAAAACTACAAGTTCTAGTTTATATATGTTTATAATATCCATTTGGTAAAAAAAACATTCCTTTTATTTTATTTTTGCTCACAAAAAAATAAATTATGTACTTCTAAAAGTAAATAATTTATTTAAAAGTTTATTCCTAATGTGATATTTTTACAAAAACGTGACCAGTTGATCAGATTTGTTGAAAGTTTGATCAAAAGTCCAAAGAAAAGTTTAGGCGGTGAAACATTTCAGTACAGAGGATGATTCTTCTAATTTATTCCTTCTCTTCTTCATTCTCTTGTCTTCATTTTTGTCCTGATCTGTTTGTTTGTCTTGTTTTACCCAAACTCCCTTCATCGTCCTGTACTTTCCTTTTTTTAATAATGCACCCTCTGTTTTTCTCTGGCCTCGCACATCTGCTGCACTTCTCTCGACATTGTTTCCTTTCGTTCCTATCCTCCCTCTCCTTCCTGTCCCTGCTGTTGAATCTTGGGGCCACTAATTGGGCTTTATTTTCTCTCTGCCTACATTTCCTTCCTGACTTATGCCCACTTTTGTGGCCCTTTTTCTTCGTTTTCTCTGCTTTGATAATTTACTTTGCCACCTCTTTCTTGTGTTCATTTAACCAACTTTAATGTTCTGCGACTCTTCGTTTTCTTTATTCAATCCCTGTTTGCATTTAACCCCCTTCCCTCCGTTGCCTGTCCTTCTGGATGCCTCCTTGTAATCTGTCTGTCCAGTGCCCTTGGGGGTCTTCCCCCCACCCCTGCAGCAGGTGTTTCATGCCCCCCGCCGGCCAGGCATGGGCACCGTGGGCAAGCCCATCAAACTACTGGCCAACTACTTCGAGGTGGAGATCCCAAAGATGGACGTCTATCACTACGAGGTGGACATTAAGCCTGACAAGTGCCCACGACGAGTCAACAGGTAGGAGAACTTGTGACGGCTTTGGTTACACCTTCAGTTCCAGTTTGTTGTTTAATTTGATGTTGTTGTCAACCCCGGTAATGTTATTAAAGACAAGATCTTTCTGTTGTCCTGTTCAGCTCCTTGTGGTCACTCTTTTACTTCACAGAAACGTGTTGCAGATGTAGCCAAAAGCTAACTTTTAACTTCTGTCTTGGCAGAACCGAGTGCACAGGTAGCAAAGATTCGAAAAGAGCGACCCGCCCACCGCCACCCCTCACGCAAACACGAGCTTTATAAAATCAGGATGTAAAACAAATCACGCAACATGCCCCATAAACACAAAAACTACGAGAAAGTGAATCGAAACAAAAAAAAACAAAAACTAAAATCACAGGAAATCTTGGTAAAGTGCAACTAATGTGTAGTTGAATGGAAAAGAAACGTCCAAAGTTTTTCTTTCTACATGGAATTGACATATTTTATATCATTTCATTAGATTTAGCTGCATATGTGCCACAGTTTGTTGAGAAAGCAATGCTTAAACGAAGCCAGATGTCATTTAAACTATTAAAGAACAGTTCCTTTTTTTCTGCCCTCAAAGTGAGGAATATATGCATATCGGTACTCTGAGTTTGTTCAGTACTCAAGGTGAAGATACCTGAAATATTCAGTTCAGTTCAGCCCTGGATTTTACCAGAGGAATTGGATAAAATGGGCAGACTAAAGGGTAATAATGCTGCGGTTGTAAAATGGGCTTTTTAGTTTAAATGCTTGCAGTCTTCAGGCTTTTCTTCGTGTAACTACTGTCTCTGTGCAGTTTTACTGGTTCAGACCACATTCAGGAACAAAACAAAAAGGATCTGCCATGTTTATGATTTGTCACATTCATTACTTTAATCTCAGCATTAAACAGTACATAAACCTAAATTTCAGTGCTCACCAGGGAAATGTGCTGTCTGCGATGCTGACGTTTGTCATGGCTCCCCAGAGAACCAGCTCCTTTAAAAAATAATAAAAAAAAGCTTTCTTCTGTGCCTTTGATGGTAATTGGCAACCTGGCACTTAATTGGTATGTTTCCTAATATTTGATCCGACAGGATTCATGTTTTTATGGAGGCTTGAATGCTTTCTATGCTTTTATTCCGACACTAACGTGGTGTCAGGCTCGTGACTGTGGTGGCTGTCAACAACATATGATCCCCCATCATGCTCCACAGTTGTCTCATGTGGATTCAAGTATCAGGGCTGGCTGTTAGCAGGACTATAAGACTATTTATTGTCTGTTTGTTTCCAGTAGGCCCACACAGCTTTGACACCAACTGAACGACTCTTCGTTGCTAATTGCCTCGTAACATTAGATGACTGCTGATATTCATTGGAGCTATTTTGATTGGGGCATCTGTTTGAAACCAGATTTTTATTTGCCAACATGATGAAGCTATCAATGTCGTCAATGTATTTGTCGACTAAGAAAATATCTAGTGTGTGTTTCTATCGCAGAGTTATTACTAATCAAAAACATATTTCTGCCATTTAAAGCAGAAATGAGCATGACTGCCTAAACGTCATTCTTTTTTGACCATAAAAAACAAATATTGCTATAACTCAGTTGATTTAGAAAATGTGAGAGATCAGCTTATGAAGCCTCTAAAATACACAAATGAGAGAGTCAATATCTTTAGTTTTCAGTTATAAAACAAAGTTTCAGAAATCCTTAAAAGCTACATATCTAAATAAAATTTCCCTTGAAATTCAGAGGTTTTCCCAGCTTCAGTACATTTTGAATTTGAGACACAAAAGGTTCAAAAATGCATGCAAAGGTTGAGGCCTTTGACCTTTTCTCTTTATAAAGCACTTCTCATCCCCCACACTCAAATGAAGAGCAGGACTTTGAACATTGCCCCTGCTGCCACCTGCACCCTCGCTCTTTTTGTTCCTTTCCCTCCCGCCGTGACCCCGATACACTGCACCCAGCAGCTGTATCCTGCTTGATCAATACTTTTATCATATTAAGAACCCTGTCGCAATAAAGCATCCTGATGGGGAACTGTGGCTTCAATTTCTGTTTTTATTGATTAAAGCCATTTTATGTTTGGTTCCTGCAGAGAGGTGGTGGAGTACATGGTCCAACATTTCAAGCCCCAGCTCTTTGGTGACAGGAAGCCGGTGTATGATGGAAAGAAGAACATTTACACGGTGCTAGCACTTCCTATTGGGAGCGAGAAGGTAAGCGTTTGTGCTGGTTTTATTCCTAGGTTGTCTTTCTCTGTTCTTTGTTCTTTATGTCCTGTCTGCTGTCTCTCCAGGTGGATTTCGAGGTAACCATCCCTGGTGAGGGTAAGGATCGAATCTTTAAGGTGTCCATTCGTTGGCTGGCCAAGGTGTCATGGCGCCTGCTGCAGGAGACTCTGGTCAGCGGGCGGCTGCAGGTCCCCCTCGACTCAGTTCAAGCCCTGGACGTGGCTATGCGTCACTTAGCCTCTATGAGGTAAATCATTTGTTTCTTAGAAACATTTTTACTGACCTAAATATGCACCTGGACTCATATTCCAACACCCTGGCTGTCTGTCAGTTTTGTCATTTGTGTTCAACCTGAGTAACAAGTTGTGATTTTTGGCCTTTTTTTGCCAATAAACTTGACGGCCTTTTGTGCACATTAGCAGGGTTCGTCGAGTTCCTTTTTTCACTTGGGTGACCATCATAGCTTCAGGCATGAGTCACTCCACAAAAGACAATTGTTAGCTGAGACCTGTGTGAAACTGTCAGAACAATGCTGAGTAATAGTTTCACGATAACTCGCTTCAGGACCTGACCGTGTTCAAAAATTCCACATGCAACAGATATCAGTTCAGTGACCGTGTATCCCGTTTCCTAATCAGCATGTCTGAAACTGTCTTATTTATCGATTCCACGTCTCAACTTCTTCCGATAAGGTACACTCCAGTGGGCCGTTCATTCTTCTCCCCACCTGAAGGATACTACCACCCACTGGGTGGGGGGAGGGAAGTATGGTTTGGCTTTCATCAGTCTGTGCGCCCCGCCATGTGGAAGATGATGCTTAACATCGATGGTGAGTCACTGAAGACGAGCTCATCAGTGTGTGAAGTCATTCAGTGATCTCAGTGGCTTTTACTGACACTGCATGAGTACACAGACATGTAAACATGAAGTCTGTGACAAAAAAAGGAATTAAATCATGGCTGACATTCATAAGTGCTTTCTCTGTTTATTTATTTTTTTTTTACTGCTTTTAAATGTAATTCACTTGGGTAATAATTGCTATCATTGTGGCTGAAGTCACAACTTTTATCTGGGAACTTATTCGCTGCTCTCTGTCTCCCTCTAGTGTCCGCCACGGCCTTCTACAAAGCTCAGCCGGTAATTGAGTTCATGTGTGAGGTTTTAGACATTCGCAACATTGATGAGCAGCCTAAAACTCTCACAGACTCACAGAGGGTTCGCTTCACTAAGGAAATTAAAGGTAAGAAAGTTAGTTGTTTTTAAAATAACCCACTGAACATCAGGATGACCCCAAACCAATAAACCTTCTAGCTCTTATCTAAAGTTTATCATTTTCCTTCAACAGAATGCGTTATAAAGCTCATAAGTTCCTACCATTCAGTGATGCGTCTCCTAACTTTATGTTTATCTGAATTTTTTAATTTAACGGGATTACTTTGAATTTTGTCAGCCTTTTGGTTTCAAGTTGTCTTAATTCTTCTCTGTGCCACTGATTGTTTTCAGGCCTGAAGGTGGAGGTGACACACTGCGGACAAATGAAGAGGAAATACCGTGTATGCAATGTCACCAGACGTCCTGCCAGCCACCAGACGTAAATATAAAATAACATGCAGCTTTTATAATCCTATTATCTTCTCTTTTATATTCACAGTGAAATAATTAAACACTAAAAAGAATAGAATATAAAGAGTTTGTTGCTAAAATTCAAGCAGCTTCAGTTGCACAGAAATGTTTTGGTGACATAGAGGATGATGTTTACCAAAATCTGGTGTCGTCGTATTTTGCAATTATTGCCACAAAATAAGGCAGCATAGCTAATATAATTTATCATTTAATTCAGTTTAAAGTCTTATCTAAATGTCATCTAAAGCAATTAAACATTCATACTGACTTTAACTCAGATTAATGGAAAAATTAGAATATGCTGAATGTGAAAAAAACAGACTTATTAATGTGTTTATTGTCCTCTGAAATCCTTTGATAAATGACTCTAATCAGTGCTCACATGCTTCTGCATTCGGTACAGAATTAATAAAATGAATTATAGATCTTCTTTTTTTACATCAGACATAACTTTTGAAAGTAACCCTCACTAAAACCTGCAAATCTGGAGTTGGACAATGACAGATGTTTTTTATCCATTTCTTTCTGCGGACCAGGTTTCCTCTGCAGCTTGAAAGCGGGCAGACAGTAGAATGTACTGTGGCCCAGTACTTCAAGCAGAAGTACAACCTGCAGCTGAAATACCCCCACCTGCCCTGTCTACAAGTGGGACAGGAACAAAAGCACACCTATCTGCCCCTGGAGGTAAGGACGTAGCCAGGGAGGATTCAGTTGTGGTGAATTGGTTATTTAAGCTTTAAAGCTAAGAATATTGAAGTGCTGGCAGAAAGGAAAGCACATCGCCCTCCTCCTTTCATACCAAGATCATTTTATGGTGTGAAATGACAGAGAGGTAGACTTTGTGTCGAAACTTGCACAGTCTCATGCGATATCAGAGCATGTGGTGTGAATAACTTTCAGATACTACATCAAGTTTTAGCACAATATCTGCAAAATTGACTGAATTATAGCTATTTTTGTTAGCTGTGGCAGTCTTCTTCAGTTGGACTGACACCAATGATTATTTTCTGTAAGTTTAATTAAAATCAGTCCAGTGGTTCATGGGATATTTTACTAACAAACAGAGTTGACTCGAACAGTTAGTGTTAAAGTTTTAAACAAATCGTGCTTCATGTGTACCACTTGGAGTATGTGTTGCAAATAACTCTCAGCTATTAGCACACCAAATTTTAGCACAATATCCATACAATTGACTGAATTAAAGCCATTTTTGTGTTTTCTAAGGTCAGTTGGCTGTGGCAGCTATCTGAACTGTATTTGCTCCAAAAGTTAATCAGATATAGAAGTACATCTATGGATTATTTCTTGAAAATTTTATGAAAATTTGTCCAATGGTTCATGAGATATTTCGCTAACAGACAAAGTTGATGATAAAATGCGTAATGGCAAAGATTTTATGCAATTTGTTAGCTCTCAGATTAAATGTTGGCATCAGTTCCAGTTACGTCTGCATGATTTTAGGTTAATATCTATGAAACTGGTTGAGTTACAGCCATTTTTGTGATTTTTAGGGTCAGTTGGCTGTGGCAGCCATCTTGGATTAGGTTGACCCCCAGAAGTTAATCAGTTGTAGATGTACATCCAATAATGTCTTTCTGTCAGTTTCATGAAAATTCATCCAGTTTATTTTGGTAACGCAGACAAAGACATCATCGTTCACCTTCACCTTTTGGCGAGAATAAAAATGTCATGTACACAGAAACCTAAAGCCGTTCTGATGCTTAAACCTCAGTGAATCTCTGGGTTTACTCATTCCAGGTGTGCAACATTGTAGCTGGTCAACGATGCATCAAGAAGCTGACAGATAACCAGACCTCCACGATGATCAAAGCAACAGCTCGCTCTGCACCCGACCGACAAGAGGAGATCAGCAGGCTGGTGAGTTCAAATCTGACGTAACACATGAAACTATATGCACCTGGGATTTATAGTTGGAGGCAGTGAGATCTGAGGCTTTGTTCTTCAATCTCCACAGATGAAAAACGCCAACTTCAACCTGGACCCCTACATCCAGGAGTTTGGGATCAAGGTGAAAGACGATATGGCTGAGGTGACGGGCAGAGTCCTGCCAGCTCCGATTCTGCAGTACGGAGGACGGGTAAACATGGCTCATCTGTCGGCAACGAGCTGTTGCTTTTATGTTGCCAAACATGCAACTGCTCAAAAACAGACAGGTCGACTTACACGGTTGCTTGTGTGGTTCTTTTCCCCCACAGAACCGGGCCATAGCCACCCCCAACCAAGGAGTGTGGGACATGAGGGGGAAGCAGTTTTACAATGGCATCGAGATCAAAGTCTGGGCCATAGCCTGCTTTGCCCCCCAGAAACAGTGCAGAGAGGAGGTGCTGAAGTAAGTGCTAATGAGTAGCAGCAGTCAGGATTATTTTGTTGCTGAAAGGATTAAATGTTTCTTTCACTCCTGACATTCTTTGTCTGCGTTTTAAACTTTGACTTAAATCATTAGATCTACTTTTACTTTAAATGTTCGGTAGAAAATAAACATCCCTCTTCCATGCTTTGCAATGAACCAAACTGTTCAGATTCTCAAAAATCTGCTCTCACGTGAAGCGTTAAATATTTCTGAATGAAGACCGGCTTTCACAAGACTATTTCAAACTAAGTCAGTTATAAATCACAGCCTGCTTTTATTTTATTAAGTGAAATTTGTCCCCACTACGCTGTGGTTTTAACTCAGGAACTTCACAGACCAGCTGCGAAAAATCTCTAAGGATGCTGGGATGCCCATCCAAGGCCAGCCGTGCTTCTGTAAATACGCCCAGGGAGCCGACAGCGTGGAGCCCATGTTCAGACATCTGAAGAACACCTACTCTGGACTGCAGCTCATCATCGTCATCCTGCCTGGAAAAACTCCCGTCTATGGTACTCAGTCCTGTTTTTATCACTTTCTTTTAAATCAGACACACCACTTGTCGCCGTACTGTTATCAAAAGAAAACGTAATGCATGCGGTGGTAAATATGCTTTTAATTCTTTACAGTTTAAAAATGTGCTAATAGATTTTAGAATCAAAGTTCACAGCTTCAACATCTGATCTGTTCTTTTTGCACTTCAATCAGCAGTGTGTTAATAAATGACACACATTAACAGTAGAGGAGGATGTATTTGTGTTGTAGTCACCAAATCACAAACTATTTTCAGAAATGCGCTGCTGTCATGGCATCATTATCAAGTCAGATTACTGAAAACCCAGCATTAAAGGATTACCACTGCGGTCATTAGGCGCTGTGATGTGATCTTTGACTGATTTCCAATCCGTCCCGTCCAGCTGAGGTGAAGCGAGTGGGAGACACTCTCCTCGGCATGGCCACGCAGTGCGTTCAGGTGAAGAACGTGGTAAAGACGTCACCTCAAACCCTCTCCAACCTCTGCCTCAAGATTAACGTAAAGCTGGGAGGCATAAACAACATCCTGGTGCCTCACCAAAGGTACGTTCCTGTTTGAGCTGTATTTTATGTCACACCTTGGTTTTTTTTACATCTAGAGCATCTGAAAAAATCCATTGCTGTATTTTACACAAAACATGGAGCAATCAGGCCCATTATAGCCACATTTTCTTCATGGTTTACTTTTTCTAGTCCTAAAAGTACGACTTGCGATCTGGAGTATTAAAGTTAAACATGTCTATTTTTGTCCGGTGTATTTGAAGCCCTCGCAGGCTTGCTGAGCAACATACTGTCCCGTCTCAGCATTTCTGATTTAATAAGTTCTTTAAGTGACCCTTTGCCTTGATGAGCAAGTCTCAGTTACATCTCCTCCCTCGTGTGTGTCTCCAGGTCAGCAGTGTTTCAGCAGCCAGTTATCTTCCTGGGAGCAGATGTCACACACCCTCCAGCTGGAGATGGCAAGAAGCCCTCCATTACTGCTGTAAGTGTCTGAAATCACACCTTCAATACAAACAATACTGCTGGAACATAAAGACAATGTCAGGAAAAGAAAGGGAAACCCAGCCAGCCGCGTGTCAAATCCAGCTTTCACATTCAACCCGTAGGTTGGAAACACTTAATGAGCTTTTGGCTCTGGTAACTTGTGAATATACTTTATTAGTATTTGTCTTGAAAATAAATAATTGCCCTTGTAATTTTAAAGAAAAAATAGTTTATTCAATAAGTGTTTTGAGTTGGATGCTAAATATGGATTAAATCTGTTTTCTGTAAACCTTTTCAGAGCGGGATAATAAAATATAAATCTGGCGTTTCTACTTCAAACATTTTCAAAGACAGAAGAAAATAATTCAGTGAAATATAACATGTATTTATTATAACTGTAAACTAAAGTGCCCACTCAATGAAACCACAGTTTTGTTTTTTTTTGTTCTGTGTTGGCTGTTGAAATGCCATGGTTGTCAGTGCGCTCCTTTTATAGTCAAATAAAAACAGCACGAACATGTAAATAATGCAAATTATTTCCAGCTCTCATTAAAAATACCAGTTGTGGTTGCTTAGTGACTGTGACTCCGGGCGGCTACTGCACTCTGTAATGCAGGTAAGAAAAGAATGCCAGCGCTATAAATAGCATATCTGAGGGAAAAGAGCTGGAAC
Source organism: Kryptolebias marmoratus (assembly GCF_001649575.2). Taxonomy (NCBI): domain Eukaryota; kingdom Metazoa; phylum Chordata; class Actinopteri; order Cyprinodontiformes; family Rivulidae; genus Kryptolebias; species Kryptolebias marmoratus. The sequence continues at coordinate 6,096,655 of NC_051445.1, read as the reverse complement.
ATTTTAAATTCAAAACAAATCAAACTTTAAAAAAAGGAAAGTTAAGAACTTCAGCTCACATTCAACTTGTGTGTCTATTTAATACTTTTAAATGAAATGAAATGAGTAAAAACGGTTATTTTTGTTTGTGATCGTCTTTGTTTGGCATTTTAATTCATTCATCTCCTTTTAAATAACTAAAAATTAAAAGGAAAATAATTTAAATATTGAATACTATAATATTTTATTGCTGTTCTAATTCAGAAAGATGCCAGAACCATTTCAAAACATTTATATGCTGAGTGTAACTTAATAGTTCAGGCTGAAATGGATTTTAATAAATTTTTTTGTTTTTTTTTTAAAATTCATTATACACGTAGTAAACGGACAGACTTTCTCCGTCTTTTTAACCCACGTCATGAAACAACTCTGTTTTGTTTCGCCCTCAGTACACACCCGAGGCTGACGAAAAGAGGAGTAAGGGTGGAGTCGGTTCAGGATGTAGGGTAACAAATGGCTCATCACTGACTCACATTCAGAAAGGAAATGACGTCAACTCTCGTCTGCGCTTGACCTCAGCTCAGCTGTGGTTGGATGTGTTGTTGCCTAGCAATCGTGACAAATGATTGAGTCAGGCAGAGAGAGGATGGGAGAGGAGAGTGGATAATGTTTGCATCATCCAGCTTAGGAGGACGACTGCTGAAAAAGGATGATTGTAACGTTTTTGACAGGAGAAAAATGCAGTTTTAATGTTGAGTCTCACACTTTTCAGATGCAGCCTTGAAGGTTGGCTATAGGCTATAGAAAAGAGGATAAAGAAATGACTCATGAAAGGACATTATGACTGAAGCAGTTTAAGAGCAAATTTAAGAACTTTTTATCCTTTTTTCCACGTTTTTCTGTTTGATGAGTCAACTTCTTCTATGCCCCTCGATGAGTGTCATGTTCAGTTGTTTTCACACCTGTTCTTCCAGGTGGTAGGCAGTATGGATGCCCATCCCAGCAGATACTGTGCCACAGTACGCGTCCAGAGACCCAGGCAGGAAATCATCGAAGATTTGTCCTACATGGTGCGCGAACTGCTAATCCAGTTCTACAAGTCGACCCGCTTTAAACCCACCAGGATCATTTTCTACAGAGATGGTGTTCCTGAGGGACAGTTGCCACAGGTATGCAGAATAAGGCTGACATAAACTGTTACGCTTTTTATTTGCAGGTTGAGCCCTAATTACAAACCTTTTAATGTGTAGATTCTCCACTATGAGCTCCTGGCGATCAGAGATGCGTGCATAAAGTTGGAGAAAGACTATCAGCCTGGTATCACCTACATCGTGGTACAGAAACGCCACCACACACGCCTCTTCTGTGCTGACAAGTCTGAGAGGGTGCGATTACTAGTTTTTCTTTATTAATAATTTATATTCAATTGTTTTCGGGGAATTGACAATTATTGCTGTTTTCTTTTCCAGATTGGTAAGAGTGGGAACATACCTGCAGGGACTACGGTGGACACCAGCATCACTCATCCCTTTGAGTTTGACTTCTACCTTTGCAGTCATGCAGGCATACAGGTATGAATAACAGAAATATTTTAATGTTTTATAGTCAGTGAAGTTGTTGGAGTTCAGTAAATGCATTTTCCTAATACTCCACTCTGTCACCAGGGTACCAGCCGGCCGTCTCATTACTACGTCTTGTGGGACGACAATCGTTTCACAGCTGATGAGTTGCAGATTTTAACCTACCAGTTGTGCCACACGTATGTTCGTTGCACCCGCTCGGTTTCCATCCCTGCGCCAGCCTACTACGCTCGTCTGGTGGCCTTCCGAGCCCGCTACCATCTGGTGGACAAAGAACATGACAGGTTGGTGTGCTAAAAAAAAGTTTTCTCATAATTGTTGTTTAGAAGTGAAATGTTTAAAACGGATTATATTTATCGAGTAAAATTCTTCATCCTTGTTTGTTTTTAAACTGATCTTGGCAGGGATTTGTTCTGACACGTTACCAACGTCTTTGTTTTAATTATCTGTTAAGTCTAACTGGTTTATACTCAAGTTCTTCTTTTTTTCTGGTGTCTCTTTGCAGTGGAGAGGGCAGTCACGTATCCGGTCAGAGTAACGGCCGGGACCCCCAGGCGCTGGCGAAAGCTGTTCAGATTCACCACGACACTCTGAGGACCATGTACTTCGCCTGAGCCTCGCCAGCCATCATCGCCATCGTTTCCTCCCACCTCATTTCTACCTGAGCGGGCAGGAAGCCCACTCCCACCTCATCCCCATCCCTTATTCCCAACAACTGCCCACTACACATCGTCCGCAGACGTGCCAGTTTGTCACTCAGATCCATGAAACATAACACTCCTCTCCTGTAAACACAGCCAGAATGCATCTTCATGCACTCAAAAGGTTTTTTTTTTGTACTTTTGTTTTTATTACTATCAGGACAGTTGTTTTTTTATGTTGAATTTTTTTTTTTAATGTGGACATTATTATGTAATTTTCTTGTACGCTACCTTCACACTCCTATCTAAGTAAGTATGCAATACGAATGGGAGGAAAAATAGGTGTTTAGAAAAGGAGAAAAAAAAAAGTTTTAAAACTTTTTTTTTAACTGCCACCACAATGCTGCCTCTTTACCCATCCGAAAGCCGGATGCCAGTGTTCCAAGCCCCTTAGCATTGGGGTCCTCCAGAGGGGGGGTACTGAGCACGCACACTTACATGTATGACTTCTTTTAATTTTTTTTTAAACATCGTCATGAAAGACATTCATGTTTTTAATGTTTTCGAATAATGTTTTTTTTTTAAGCAGCCTTGGAGTCTGAGGTATGGTACATTAGCACTTAGCGTTAGCATGTAGGTGCCACCTGTCCTGCACATTCAGAGTTTTAGTCACCTGGTCTTTACATTAGCAGAGACAGAAGAAGGTGTAGCTGTATAGACCCAGGAGAGACATGCTGCTGCACCCTGTCCTTGTTGGCCAGTCCCTAGAGTTTTAGCCTGTAGAGGCAAGCTTAGCGTAACAGTAGAGGGACCATTTGCATAGAGTGTATCAAATATACTTGCACCCCATGCACCTAAACCAGCATTATTAACCAGCCAAAAGTGATGCCAACCAATTAAAAAGGGGCACTTAAGCAGGAAGATTATTTCTGTGTTCATTGCTCTTTAAGGATTTGAGGCACTTTTTGTTTACATATTGATTTTTTTTTTTTTGTACCTCAGAATTATGAACGTCTTTTGGAAGACTTGAACCAAACTACTTTTGAGTTTTACAGTCACACTTTCATTGCTTTTCAGAAATAAGGCAATAGGCAACACTATTTTGTAGATTTGAAAACGGGCAAACGTAGAGTTTGTGATCACTCAAGTGCTGCAAGGCTGAACTCCCGTCCAGCCGTCGACCTTGCTTCGATCATTCTGCACATTCCTACTTGTGTCAGAGGAGATGATGCCACTCCGTGCATCTTACACTTCCATTCACAAAATTCTTTGCATACCTGTACACGCCTAACTTCCACCCGGTTTCACCCACAGCTCTTCCTTCTGCAGGCATTCACTGCTCATAGCCTGGATAATAAAAGCACACATATACGTCCTCTTAGTTTCCTTTTTTTTTTTTTTTAGCATCTAGTGAAAGACAAAGTCATGCACTTGCCCTCCTCATTCCCTTTCAGGCCAAACTATCACTCATTAGCCTTTCTACCACTTTCTTTGTTTGCCATTTGTTTTCACTTTTGGCATTACACACATTCAGCATCCTCTGTCCCAATCCTCTAGTCTGTGTTAGCCAATCCCTATTGGTGCTCTGTGTGCATGGGCATCACAGTTGGGGGATTGCTTATTGGACAGGGAGGGTCTCTATTACTACTCACTAAGCCCTGCCTTCACATCCACTCACTCTCTGGATTTATATATATGGAAAAATGCATGTAATTATTTTTAAATGACTGGATATTCTGAGCCACCTTACTTTGGTTTTCTTAGAGGTAGGAGCCCTGTGCTCACCACTGCCTGTCAATTGTTTTGCCTCGATTGTGTAATGGTGATTGAGACTGATAGTTTTTGTCATTTTAAATATTGTGACTATTATCAGAGTGTATCCTCAAGAGGGCACTGTGGAGACGGTCTCAAAATTCCACCGCAGCTGCCCTTAAAGCGCCTCAAATCTTGTCTGATGGTCGAAACCCCTTAAAGTTGAAAGGGATTTAAAAAGAAAAAAAAAATCAGATGAGTTTGATTTTAAAATCATATTTATGAACTTGCATAATCCAAATGCCTTTGTACACCGGTTTACTGATCCTTCATCGTGTCCAAGGTGATTTGTATATATGAATATATCATATTTACATGTTATATATTTTGGCCCAACACATGCTTGGCCTTTCACAGTTGAGGCCAGTGTTTTACTCCGCATTCTGTACTTAAATACAAGACTGGGGTACCTCCCAGCACCACTAAAACCAGATGCAGTTCTTCACTTACTGAAGTCACAAAAGCACCTTGCAAAGGGGGGGCACAAAAAATGCCATCCCCCTGGAAATGTATCGTGGACACGGGAGAGTCCACTCCTCTCCACACAGCCTCACGGTCTGACTAAGCAATATCGAAGCCACTGATCAATAACAGTCCTTGTCATAGCACTTCCCAATAGATATGAACGAAAGGACACTGAAGCATATTACTTTGGTTGTGTGTGGTAGTATTGGAACTCTGTTGGGGAGGGTTATTTTTTAATAAAAATAAAATTGTTTTTTATTACTTCTGTAGGTTTTTGACTTGTTTGTTCTCTGTTGTGGTGTTTTAGTTAGTTTAGTTCAACTTATTGAAAAGTCACGAAGACTTTTCAATAAGTGATAAACTTAATCCTCACAATTTCTTCCTCACATCGACGGCGAACGTGTTCTTAAATTAACAATTTGGAAGCAAACATTGTGACTGGATGCCGACTATAACGTGCATTTATTTACCTATGTAAACAGCCGAAGTGACTGAAACCAGGTCAGACGTACCGGCTGAGCAAAAGATTTGCAAAAGCTCCCAGATATTTCCTGTACTCTTGAGCGCTGCCTGACTCGTTTGCTCTCTTGTCATCGGCGTTTAGCAGATCGACTCTTACGTTTCCACCTGGATGTCTCCAAGATTCTCCACCTCATTGTTTAATTTTTTTTTTTTTACCTACCCAGACATTAAGTAGGTCGGTCGTGTGACTACAACTTCCTATTCAGCAGTGTGCTTTTGTTTACATTGAGTGCGGACCTGCATTTCAGAATCGCACTGGATATATCTGGAAAAGCTATGGGATTAAACCCTTTCAAACTGCACCATTTGATATCATAGTTCAGGATAACCTTTTCTGTTTGTTTCTCATATTCTGCAGCGAGGACCTTTAAATGAGAGGCTTTAGCTTCAGCCTTGCGCCCTTCCTGTCTACACACAGTTCTAATGCATTATTTCAATCATCGTCCGCTGATTTATTCATAAAGGTAGGATTAATTGTGGCTGGAGGCGGAGTCATTTGTTCTGACGTCTGGCGGCAGAGCCCACCTCTTCCTGTCGGTGTCAGAAAGGCAACTTCACCATATTTAGCTGGCTTACCGAAGCCCTGCAGAGTTCTGTCAACCAGCCTGGAAATCTTGACTCTTATCGGCGGACACAACGCGGGGTTGACATCTTCGTGTCGCCGCCTGGACACAACTTACTGGCGACGACGTCGTCGGAGCACGGTGCCCGAGAAAGGAGCCCGTCTCAACAGCTGCTTCTTTTTTTTTCTTAACGCGATAAAAGTAGCCACCGTCTGTCATCAGTCCCAACTATCAGCCGAGCTAGCCTGCTAGCTAATTACTTTAGCCTCTCCGACGATTTGCGTCCCGGAGTTAAAAGTATTTATGTGGGTTCTGCTCCTGCTCCGGTGTCGGTAGGGATTCATTTGGGCTCTGTGACCCCGCTGGGATGATCTCCTGACAGCTCCTCTCGTCGGTTCCAGACACTTTTCAAAGCCTGGCTAGCTAAGCTAACTTAGCAGGTTTTTTTTTTTTTTACTGCCACAGCAGCCGTGGCACCGAAATCCGATTTCAGACGTTGGCGGTGAGCAAACGGTGGTTCACGGGAGACGTCCGGCACCCTCGGCCGGGGACAGGAGCCCTTGGACAGGACAGGACAGGACAGGACGGGACCAGGACAGTCTGTCTCTGATCGGAGCCGGAGAGGCGCTGTGCTGCCCGGAGGAGACGCCGGAGTTGACGGAGGGAGTATCAGACATTTGACATCTGTGATCCGGGAAGTGAACCGGGCAGGGACCTCATGAATGGAAATCGGAACTACAGGTAATTCATCCTTCGGCGTCTCTGTCCTCTGTCTGTCTCAGTCCTACAAGGAGACATCAGACCTGGGAGTGTGGACATTAAATTATCTTAACCAGCTGATTTTCTGCCATTAAAAAAAAAAGTATATTTAAAAGCTGTGTCCAAATCTGCCAACAAAATAAACAGTAAAATTGATCTTTAGTTTCAGCTTAAAATGGCTGTATTTAAAATTTCAAGTTAAGTTAAATTATCTTTATTAAAATCCACCTTTTTAAGACAATTTGGCTTATTTTAAATTGATCACTCATCTCCAGGTGGTTGTTTAAACTTGCAAATCAAAATGGCAATTTATGTAAACATTTTGTTTCAATCAGGCTAAATTGGGCTAAGCTAATTAATTTAATTGAGTCTTAAAATGTATTTAAATGAAGTGTCATTTGAATTAGATGCTTTGAATGAGCTAAGACAGCACTACCTTGAACCCAAATGTCTATTTCAGCATAAATAATGTGACCTAGTAAAGTATTCAATATGTGTGCAGCTTTTAACTTGAGATGCTTCAGAAATTAATAGTGTGGTTTTAAAAGAAATCCCCAACTTTCTGAGAATTGGCAGGCATAAATAGTCTCAAATCTAGCTAAATATGTCTTTGCTGACAGAAAAACTGCGATGACTCAAACATTTTATTCCACCCACCTGCCTGTCTGACCTTTTTAGAGGCAAGTAAACATACATTGAAATTACAATTACACATTCAATTTCAATTTTGCTTTTTTTTTTTTTTTTTGCTAGTCATTTCAATGTCTTCGCTAATAATCGGCTGACCGATTTTTTTTATTTGGCTAATATTGGCCACTTTAAAAAGAACTGGCAATTGACCATGCCTGATCAATTATCAATTAGGAAAATAAAGATGCAACCAGCTTACTGTAGACCACAATTTAGCTGAACAGTTATTGTTCTATTTTGTTTAATGTAAGATGCATATTGGCAAAAAAGAAAGTAATCTGTGTTGTGTATCGACCGTCTGATATCCTGATATTTAAAAAAAGGGCTGGTTTTAAGTGAATAGGTTGTAGCTGCAAGTCTTAAAAGATTTATCTCAACCTTTTTTCTTTTTTTTTTTTTCTCCTGTATACACAGGTCTAAAAAAAACTCCCTAATTCTTGTTTGCTTATTCACAGCTGTGACCTGATACAAATTTATGTCTCGATCCGGTGATAAACCCAGTGAACTGGCCAAGAAGCGAGTCAATGGTCGCTCTCTTTTTCCTTTTTTTTTCTCTTTTGAACATAGTGGCAGTTAAACAGTCTGAACCACCTGGCTTTGTCTCCGCTGTAACGGAAGCTTTCCACTTATGTGACCATAAACTGAAAGCTAGTTGCTCTTGATTAGCCAGTGATACATGATACAGCATTTGGTCCACAGCCGGCTCCCTCCTCCTCCTCAAGAGGAGATCCCTCTCTGCTGCCTGTTCTTCTGTTCTCCTCAACCCCACAGCATCTGGAACATTTGGGCCTGCGAGGTGTTTTCCCAACAACTGAGGAGACAGTCATGCCTTACAAAATGCAAATATGCATTCACAGTAGTGATCTATGATTTGGAATCGCCGTGGCGTGACTCATTTTGCCACAACATATTGTATGACCACCATCATCCATTCTTTTTGTCTGCTACCAACATACTGCTGAGGCTTATCAATCAACATGGTGGCCATAACCTGGAGACCTGCCAGCAGTGGATGTTTGCTTACATGTTTGCTCTGAGAACGCAGCACATGCAGTTTTCAGAGTTCTGTGCCATCCAGCATTGCATTAAATGTGTTAAGATTGCGGTTAATGCTTTAATTTCAGAAGACCATTAATACAGAGACAAGTTTTACCGCAGGAAAATAGGCTGTTTGTCATTGTTGGTTGGAAATCCCACTCTGCTAACCGTCACGAGTCAACCAGGCAGCCTTGCGTTTGGGTAAATGATTAAAAGGGGGGGTCAGTCAGTAGCTCGGAAAATGGTGTAAAGCTAATCGCTCAGCCCGCTTAGATCTCAACAATCCCTCTTCTTTTCTGTCCTCGTCTGATTAGCTGCGTATGCGGCGGGAAAACCACAGTCCTCCAGAACTTGGTACCAGCTAATGAACTACATTAGAATGGGTTAACTTCACAGGATGCCCACATAAAGCTTGACGTGAAGTTATGAGAGTCAAACTTCAGTTTTGTTTTGTTTTGTTCAAAAGTCAGACACTGTTAATTATATTGAAAAAATATAAATAATGAGAATCGCTAATAGCAAATTGTCATTGACAGGTGAAATGTTTATTGTACTTCTAGATGATTGTTTTTTTAAATTTTGTATTATGGTTTTAGTACTCTTTATAATCTATTGTTTCCTCATTTCAGATCCTCAGATTCTTATTAGAATCACAATAGTTCAGTTGTCTTACAATCATTGGTTTAATTTACATTTTTAGTAGTGGTGGGTTTGGTTGTCTCACCCTGTGTAAAGTACATTGTTTTAGACTCTGCTGTATGAAAAGTGCTTTACTAGTAAAGTATGATATGTACTCAGCTTTAGATACTACAGTGATGTGCATTAGAAACATTGGAGTATGTGTGGCTCCAGTACGAAGTGGTAATTCAGACCTTTTTCTGCATTATTATTCCTTTTGTGAGAACTGGTGAGAATTTCCTAGTTTATTGCGTTCCTCTAAATTAACTTTTAACTTGTTTAATTTTTGACACACAGATATATGTGTGATTTTTAAATGCTGGCCAGTTGAAAATGGGAGCCGTGTCCGTTTGCTCGATTTGTTGCTGATGTAAACCGGTTCACTGCAAACTTCACCCTGACATAACATATTCAGGTTATTAAGACTTTCAGTATCGACTCTAACACGTTACATTTTGTAAGACTGATTTAAGTTTCTACCAAACTAGCAGGGTAAAAATTTATAACTATCTGTCAAATTGTTGCGCATGCTGAGCACAATCTTCTGTTAATTTCTCTAAATGAGGCATTTTAGTTTTGCTAAATTAACCCGTTTGGTGTGTTAGGACAAGCAGTTCACCGGGAGACAATGAGATGGCTTTTACAGCGGCGAGGAAGGGGGCTCCCCATGCTCAGCTCCCCACCTGTTACTGGAACCAGGTGGGATTTGAGTTGGCTGGAGATGACTCAGCTTGGCATGAGAGACAGATCTGGTTGAAGTGGATTTCATTAAAACCTACAAGAGAAACTGAACTAGTTTCCTGTTGATGACGTAAATAATACCTCTGTTTTTTTTGGGGGGGGGTGTTGTTTTATCCATCAGTGTCTTGCTTTTATTCTCCTGGTAGCTTCTCTTCCCGTTTTGTAGCCCCCTTCTTTCTCACACTCCCGTGATTCCCGCTCTTTTTTTTTTTTTTTTTTTTTTAATTCACAGACAGTTACAACCCCCCAACCCCTCTTTCTTTTCTTCGGTTGGTGCTTCTGTTTCCCTCGCTGTGCCCCAGTGGGAAACTCTGTCTTCCCTGTCATTCTACTTGTAGGTCGATTCTCTGCGTATTTTGTACAGACAGTAGGGTCGGCTTTTGAGGGAGGACTTAGTACTTGATTTGCAGTCTCTCCTCATAATGCTCAGTTCATTCAAGCAGCCCGTTGACAATAGAGTGCCCCCTGTCTGCAATCCCAGCCACCCATAAGGCTAACCATTGGCATATTGTTGTTAGTTTCTATGGAGACCACAGTTTAGCATTGCTCCTTAGGCTCATTGCTTTAGAGAGGGGGGTACCATTAATCTTTATTTTACTGATTAAAAAATGCAAAACCTTTATTATTCTCTTTATTATTACATAATGCACAATAACAGACAAAAGAACAAGCTAGAATTGTAATAAATATTGTTGCTGTTTGTTCTTTGTATATTGATTATTAGTTTTATTATTGAAAAATTAAGCCAGTGTTACTTGTATACTTTGACATTTTTGCTGTTTTGGCTGATGTTTAACAATAAATATACCGAAAATATCCAAAAGAGCACTACATCTAACATTCTCTGTTTTGTTTTTATTCCTATTTGTTAGACAAAAGTGCATGCTATTTCTGAACATTTTTAAATCAAATTTAAGTAGGATAAATATAGTCAAACATGCTTTCTATTGGCTATTTAAAATATATTTATTTACCTGAGTACATTAAGTGCTTTGTCCCTGAATTAAATGTTTTTTTTTTCTAGTGGTCCCTCTGAGATCTGAAACATGTGCTGATGTGGTAAACTTTGAAGCTGCTCTGACTGACTACATGTGTGGAGCTTAAAACCCTACAAGTGGGTTGAGCAAACCAGAAACAGAAATAAATAAATCAAGTGATGGTGCATGAGTGTGTCAGAGGATGCATGAAACTATGAGGCTTAGGAGGAAGGCTGGAGGTAGTGATGTGTCACCGGACCACGCTGCTTTTCCACCTCCTGCTCCCACTGCTTTTTTTTTTTTGCTTCCTGAGATGTGTTTTTGGGGGCGCTGCAAGGGGCTTGTGTGGGGGAGGTTATGGACAGGAAGAAGGGGACCTGCAAGGAGAAGTCTGCATGTTTTGTTTTGCGGCTCCCTGGTGGACAGGCAGAAGTTGCTCTTTTTATCAAGTCTAAAATATCTTTCCTCATTTTACATTTCAAAATAGTTGTCAATAAAGAGATTGATAGCCACGGAATTACTTGAATTTTAAAGCACTGTCATTCTGCAGGTTATTTGCATATATCTGTCGGAGTAGCTGTAATTACCACTTATTGTCCATTTTGACAACCTGAGTCTTTCAGGTTAAGTAAGATGTTCCTGTTAGCATGTTGAGATGACAAATAGTGCACCTTGTTTTGGTTCTAGTTAATTTATTAGTGTCGCTGTAAAGCCCCCGGTCTGATAGAGGGCTCATGATGCCCAAGTCAACATCATAAGTCAACAAGTCTTGGCCTATGTCTGCCCCGCCACTCAGGGCTGGGCTAGCAAGACACAAGGCTTCATTTAGCCTGTATAAATAAAATCCTCTGGCCAGCTGAACAGAGCTGGTACTTTGTCAGAATAAATATACAGCACATACATATGTGTGTGTGTGGGGGGGTATCCCATCACCTACCTGTGTCGGTAAGACAGCTGGATCTTCCCTGACACCACATAGTCAAAACTGGCCTCACACTCCTGTTGATTCTTACCCCCTTCAAATGCCCCCACCCGCTTCTTTCTGAAAGGTTTGCATCATGTGTACTCCTTTGCCCTCCTTCTGCCTCGGGCTTGGCTTGAGGGGGGATTTCAACATATTTGCATGTTGTTGTGACCGACCGTGCCCTCGTCAGCCTGTCAGTATGTGGCGACCTGCTGGTGTTTATCTGTTGTAGAGAGTGGCAGAGGCTCCCTTGGGTGCCAGATGCAGCACTCTCTCGAGGCTGACGATGGGAACGGGAGGGAGGGAGTAGTTCCTACCGTGTGTGACTTGCTTCAGTTGTCTTTGCCAACTTTCAGTCATTCTGTAACCGTCTGAGTGCGTGTTTCTAGGTTCTGCCTGCTGTGGCTGACGCTATTGTGCCTGGTTACTGAGCACTCATGCTGTTCCTACGGCTCAGGCCTCTCTGGATTAGAAGTACAACAGCTGTATTGTATGTGTATGTGTGTAGCTGTGTGGACATGTGCATATATTAGCAGCGTGGACGTTTGTGGATCGGGGAGATGTGGTCCAGGGGGTTTGCAGTGACTGGATGTCAGCCGGGCTTCTCACCAGCCAGTTTGTCTGGCGTGCAGCCCACTGTTTACAGTGTGTGACTATGTTGTGTTACAAAGCAGCAGAGTGGAATGAGTTCACATTGCTGAGATGTTTCTGCAGAGTATTTACATGCAAAGAAAGACATCTTAATTATTGGTGGGATGTTACGATTTGATGACAGATTTCTGCCGTTTGCTTCAAATCGTGCAATTTTTAAGTTTCTTCAGCTAATATTCTGACCACATGTTTTCCACTGATGCTAACAAAGTGACTTTATTAATTTGTTCTTGATGAATTTATTGAAAAAATGAGTGCCAATAAACTTAATAATAAAAATATGTGCTTGTATTACTGCCTCAGGTTTCCACAAAGACATGGTGGCATGAAAGAGGCGTGTTTAGGCTGCACGCTGCATTAAAGCACATATTGGAGGTTTAAGATTCCTTTAAATTACAGTGTCAGGAGGCTGTTCTGTAGCCAGCCGAGCTGATTAAAACCAACTGGCCCACAGAAAAGGTCTAATGTGGGACTGCCAGCTGACCGCACACATGTAAAACGGCAGAATATTAAAACCGTGAAAGCAGCTGGAGCAAACGGGTAGCGCTGGAATAAAAATAAACGTACGCTTAAGCTTCTTTTTCAACGGGTTGCATTCGATCTGTTGGGTTCATTAATCCATGCGTTTCTACAGAATTGGTGACTTTTCATTAAAGTGTAATAACGTAGTTTATGGTTAAGAGCCATTTTTTCCTACTGTATTATTGTGCAGGCCCAGAAAATAAAACCACACTGACAGATCGTAGGAAGATCAAATGTTCTGTTTGTTAAGGCATGTCCTTCCTGTAATTATCCAAAGCACACACGCACTCTAGATTCTCTTAACTCACACACACAGTGCAGCATTTTTCAGCTAAACGGTGTCTTTATAAAGCCCTGCACTTAAATGTGTGCACTTGTGGTAGATTTTCAAGATTTGTCATGGCTCACTGTAACATGTCACCCACCAGCAGAAGAGGTCATGTTATCCTCTGCGTGTCCTTGATTAGTCTTTAGTGTTTAATCTCGCTGAGTCTGGAGGTTCTTGTAAACTCATGGTGGCTTAGGTGGGTGTGTAGCATCCCACACACCTTGCATGCTGAAAGAGTGATGCTTTTTTTTCTTGAGCAGGAATGATTTAATGACAGTCTACAATATGTTCAAAATATTCATGAATTTTCATTCATTTCTACCTGAGCTGCCTCTGCGTGTCTCACATCAGTAAAGGCAGTGCGATGAGTAGCATCATTTGAATAAATGTTAGAGATTGAAAGTGAACTGATTGAATGGCCTTTCTTCGTTTTACTCCCTCATTTAACTTCAAAACTTTCCCCTCAGAGCCTGACACGTCTGCCTTTGTAGAGGATCTCGTTTGTTGTGTCTCTTTGAAGGAACACGGGAAGATAGAGGGAGTATTTTCTGATGTTCTTCAGGGCCACATTTTTAAATGTTTCATTAGCTTTGGTGTGACATGCTTGGTAGGTTTTCAGCTTCCCAGCTTGTTGCCTCCTGTGTGTGTGATGCTGTACGGCCTCATCTTTATTCACAGGCATTAAACAGTCATTGCTGGTGGACGCTTCAATTAAAGCTGCAGTTTGTTTAATGGCCTGTTTTTCAACAGGTCAACTTGTTCTACTTGAAAGAAAGAGAAGTTACTCTATTTCATTCTGCCTGTTTGCCAGATTTTGAGTCTTCTCTTTGGTAAAAGTAAAGTCAAACTGTACTCAGTATAATTTTCAGCATCAAGACAAGTCATCTTGTGAGGCTATACAGAAATGATAATAAAAAGGGTATTTTCAAAGCCAATTTAAATCTGGTTTAAAGAGTGATTCAGGTAATGAACATCAGCCACCTCAAATCCCCACAGTGCAAACACAAGTCATCACTGTTTGCGGTAGTCTGCTTTTACTATGAGGCATGTTTTGGAAATTTGAAATGGGAGGTTGAGATATATGTCACGGGTAATTTGTTGCTCCGAGAAAACTCTGAGCCAATATGGTTTGTGCCAAATGCCAAAAGTGCAACTCTTCTGAGCGCCATCAAAACCAATCAAAGCCTTTTGTCATTGCTGTGACAAATGACTGTACGCCTCGGTTTGCTTCATGCTGAAATGAAACTAGTTGCCGTGTGTGCACGCCAGTGGGTGGAATATCAGAACTTACCCTCTGTGTGGTGTTTGTTTCTGTGGGTGGAAGATCCTGTCATTGCTACTGTAGGTAATTTGTCAAAGAGTCTGGATGCCGGACGTTTAATTTTTGTATTTCTTTGCCCGTTGTGGCTGCGTCTTTCACTTTGAACAGAGTTTGGGTCCAAGAGCTGGAACAAAGCAACAGAACGCCAGCCCTGGAAGAACTTCTTAATGTTTTTTTTTTTAGGCGTTTTAATGAAAATGTCACATTTGAAATGCCTCATAATTGGTGAGAAATTACCTATTTCTGTAGGTTGCGGTGCTTGTGTTAAATTGGGCACATCTCACAAGCGTTCCCAGGTGAATTATCAAAGTTATTGTGCTCACGATGTTCTGTGACAAGAGACAGCTGCGGCAGGAATTTCCGACTTTCCCCACATTTTTTTTTTTTTTCTCCACGAGGCCATCTGAAACCAGAGGCCTTTGCCTTTCATCAACACATTTCTTCCTTACTCTGCAACCATTCAGAGGAGAAAAGGTTCATAACCTGACTGTAAACAAACAAACTTTTTTTTTTTTTCTTTTGTCGTCTGCTGTTACCTCACATAAGGTTTCTGTTTTGTTGTGGGGAGATTTTCTTTATGAATTTCCCACTTCAGTTTAGCTCTGAACTCCAGCCTACACATGCGGCCCCGTGAGTCAAGCCTGAGATGAATCACACACTCGAGCATGACTCGTATTTATCAATGGCACATTATGGGCAGGTTTTATTTGGTGGAGAGCACGGAGAAAGCGAAGAAAGTAAAAACGGATAAAAATGAGGTTGAAGTGACACGAGCAAAACCATTTCTTTGGTTTGAGATGTTTATTGTAGGACAGTATCTGAATGCATGGTATTATCACGAGTGTAATGAAAACGACGCTATGGCACGGTAACTAAAGCATGCGTTTTCTGAAGTTTGGTGTGGAAGGCAAGCCTCAGCAAACCCAAAAATAGCCCCAACATGAGTGTGGCAGATTAGGTTGAGAAAGCTGCAGTTCAGGATCAAAGTGACTCACGTCTGAGTCATCTCATGCTTTCCCTTTGACTGTGCCAGCTCGGTGATAATTTATTCTTTTTTTTTTTTTTCCAACAAACCTGTGAAGTTGCATTATATGTAAAGTTTGTATTGTGATTTCTGAACTCTCTACCCAGAAAAAAAGAGTTTGTTTTAATGTGTTCTGAAATGTGCACTTTATGTGAGAAGATAATCCAGACATGACAATGTCTGGGGGGAAAATTGTTTTATTGTTTCTGAACAAACTTTTTTATAACAATAAGAAGATATTTTCTGTTTACGTATACATTTTGCCCAGATTCTGTCCTGGGTTTTAACTAAATCCAAAAGAAAAAATCCATAAAAAGTCATTCAAATTTAACAATTGATGATTTATCCACTTTAATTATTAAAAAGTATTGCCCATATTGGCCTTGTATTTACTTTTTATCAGATCAATACCAAAGTTTTCAGTATTACCCACCTTAATGTAAAACTCTGTTTTCTGATTTACAAACTTCCTGATTGATGCATAAAATCCCCAGAAGTCATAATTACAGGTGTATTTAACTTCTAAGTTAATTTATCTGGGAATGCTTTTAACAGTAAATGTCAAAGCATTTAGAAGGTATTTTTGCTTTATTTATCTTTGCCATGTTTCATTAATTTTGACACTGGATTTATTCATTATCAGGTCACATTGCATGTTCGTGTCACATAGATGATTTTTGAGAATATCTAATAGGAAGTGAGTGTTTGTGTCGTGCGACTTGAAATGTCAGCCTCTGATGTGTTGAATTCTCGGCTTTTCCCTTATACACAAATCCTTATCTTGACATTTTGAGTTTCTCTGCTTGACTTGTTTTTAATCTGCACCGAGGCAGTCATTATCTTGTTAGTAATTTCTGCAAACTGGGGCTGACAGGGTGGTGAAAAGACCAATGTGCATTATGTCATTTTACAAAATTGAGCGCTATTAGGTTTCCCATTTTTGAGCATTCCATTTTCTATGAGCCTTTTATAGAAAAATGTAAAGTGCAGTAATTAAAAAGAATATTGGTGGGGAAAAACATTTAAACGATTAAACCTAAAGTTTACTTTGGTTTGTGTTTTTTTTTTTTTTTCCCTGAGTGATTTGAAAGATATCCACACAGACTTTTAAAAATACCCTTCGTCTTTGTGCTCTTTTTTTTTTTTTTTTTTTTTTTTTTTTTCAGGAGCCGTTGGGGCCCAGTCCCTGTTCTCCATGCCTCGGCGCCCTGGCTATGGCACCATGGGGAAGCCAATCAAGCTGCTGGCCAACTGCTTCCAGGTGGAGATCCCAAAGATGGACGTCTACCTGTACGAGGTAGACATCAAGCCTGACAAGTGCCCACGGCGAGTGAACAGGTACGTAAACCCTCATGTCCCTTAAATAAATCAGAAAGTACAACTCAAATTCAGTTTCACCTCTAAAGAGCATCGTCATCATGAACCAAAACAGAAATTTATATCAATTAGTTGCTGCAGAATGTTCCTAACAGCCACGACACCCTTTGAGTCACTGTTAAAGACTGCTCTCACTGTAGCAGCTGCCTGTTTAACCTTCTGCCCTGACGGGGGCGCCACAGGTCAGTTAAAAACTTATAACTGCAAGACATAAAAGATAACTTCATTCCAAAATGTTCAAACTTTTTAAGTCAGTTTCTGTGACATATTCCAGGCCCACGTTTAAAAAGTCAGAAACACTACAGTTAGAGGAAAAGTACTGGATTATTAGTATGTCTGGGCTTGTATCAGTTTGTTTTAACCCTAAACCATGTTGTGCGTTTCTGTTTCTAAACAACCATGCTGGAAGACAGATTTTGTGTTTGTACAAAGAAGTTGCCTCTTTCCGAAGAGTCAAATTATTAATTAAGTCAATTAATTAAACTGCGAGGAAGGATCGTGAGTGGTCATCTCTGAGATAGACATTTGGTTTGATGAAAAAAAAAAAAACTCCAATGGTCATCACAAATTATTTGAACATTTGGGCAAATTCATAAATAAAAAAATGCCAACAGTAGAACTCATGGCAGTGTTTGTTTTTTCTTCCCTGATGGCACATGAATATTTCTAGGATACTAAGCCAGGATTCATCAAGCTTAAATTGTAAAAGAGTGGTTCAGGGAGCAGCAGAGATGATTTATTTGTATGTGAATATGCCGATACGGAGTCCTGACCTTAACCCCGCTGACAGTCTGTGCTTGAAAAGACGTTGCAGCATTCTGACTCCTCAATACTGCAACTCTGGATGGGAACAAATGTTGACTTGCATGCCATAAACAAAGTCAAAGGTGGTCCAACAAAACATTAGAGCATGTCATAATTTATTTTTCTCGTTTGTTTGCTTTTTTATATAGTTTATTAGGCAGTGTATCTTGAACACAAGCCAGTGATGTAAAATGTAACCTTTTTGACGTACTGCATGCCTGTTCTTATTTGTGCGTTGCTTCAGGGCCTCACAGTTTTGCTGTAATCGTGAGCACAGTAACAAGACCGATTTCATATTTCGTGTTTTGGCTCTTGTTGCGCAGGGAGGTGGTTGACTCCATGGTGCAGCACTTCAAGGTGACCATCTTTGGAGATCGCAGGCCAGTTTATGATGGAAAGAAGAGTTTGTACACAGCCAACCCGCTGCCTGTGGCACCCACGGGGGTAAGCTGCAAAAAAGTCACAAAACGCAAAGGTTTTAAAAACCCCGTGCTCCTGCTGGTGTTTCGAACAACAGATTTATAATCAAACACACCTTGAAAGCCACCTTCACTCTTTGTGTTTTCTCTCAGGTGGACCTTGATGTCACTCTTCCAGGCGAGGGCGGGAAAGATCGGCCCTTCAAGGTTTCCATCAAGTTTGTGTCTCTGGTCAGCTGGCACATGCTCCACGAGGTGCTGACTGGCCGCAGCATGCCTGAACCCCTTGAGCTGGACAAGCCCATCAGCACCAACCCCGTTCATGCAGTGGACGTGGTTCTGCGACACCTCCCTTCCATGAAGTGAGCTGCTGTGGTTTCTTCATAAAGACTCCTTCAGACCTCTGGATTCTCTCTAATCACTTTCATTTGTAGATAATGAGAAGCATATGTTAAAGAGTTTTATTTAACAGCTAACTAGCCCGCTTCGGTATCAAGCTGGAAGTAAAACTAAAATCCTAAGCATGGTCCCTCAGATACTCTCAGTAAATGCTGTATTTATGTTTTTGTATCGGCACCAGTATCAGCACTCTGATCCAAACGGAAATCAAACACATCTTTTATGGGCTCTCATAAAACACCACACTGTCTTCCACTCAATATCACTTTCCTGAGGCTCAGAAAAGACACAGCCAAACACAATATTACTGAGCTGTAATGAAAATCCCTTTCGGAGGGTTATTAAAAGGTGCTTTTTATCAACACCTTTCATTTAGTTCTGCTCACAGGTGCTGGAGGCTTGGTATTACATTGGTATCCTGACAGACTGTCAGTATATGATTCACAAAGTAAAATGTGGCCTGTTATTAATGTGTCTTTTGTGCAGAGTAATAAAAGGTTGATTAAAGGTGGAGGCAGTGGCACTAATCTGTCATTTCACTGTTGGGGTCTCTGAATTGAGAATGTAGGTCGAAATGTGCTCAACAGGTGTCACTTATCTTCAAGTCAGGATGCCATTTCGCTGTTCTTCCTGTCACATTTGCTTCTCGTCTTCATCTTTTGTCATTTTTAATTTCATGTTTTATTTCTCGTCTCCTTTCAGGTACACTCCAGTCGGTCGTTCCTTTTTCTCAGCTCCTGAAGGTTATGACCATCCTCTGGGAGGTGGGAGGGAGGTTTGGTTTGGTTTTCACCAGTCTGTGCGCCCCGCCATGTGGAAGATGATGCTGAACATTGATGGTAGGAGACCAATTCTGCTGCTCGTTTTCGAGCTTCTCATTTCCAGCTCCCTAAAACACAGTGTGATGCATTTTCGGATAAAACTTTTCATATTCAGAAATGATCGAATAGTCACAGAAACCAGAAACGGGGAATTTTTCATTCTTGTCTATTGACGCAGAGAAATTGGGTTTACTGTTCCCCTCACAGCTGGGGAAATGAGATTTTAATTATTAAACAGATACATTGGAATGACATGGAGCCTCTATGCTATTAAGCATTTTATAGGTTTTTTTTCTTTTATCCATTTCTTGTTTAGAATGGATTCAGATCTTCATGTTGAATCAGTTCAATGGAAATAAAATCATAAAACTAGTTTGATAATAGACCAGATCTTCATGCCTGGATTTGTTGTATTCTGTACAATGATGATGTTTGTGGAAAAACATATTGGCAAGAATTTTGTAAATCTGTATTTTTTGGTTGTACTTGTCTGTTAGTGCTCAAGAAATGATTATTGTGTGAGAAGCAGAAAAAAAAAAGAAAAATGTTTTTATATCCGTTTGGTCTCTGCGCCAGTTTTGGAGCCTGCTCTGAACTTAGCACCAGTTCTCTCCGTTTCAGCCACCAACGCACCAGCTTCAGGCCCAAAACACTGATGCTGCAGTAGCACCAACTCTTTGCAGGGCCAGAGCAAAGAGCTGCTTACGTTAGGGGGTGGTGGTTCGTTTTAAGGAGGCTAAATAAAACTTTGTGAGCGCCAAGTTTAAAATTTGACTGTTTTCCAGCCTGGGACAGCTTTGATTGAATAGAAGGAATGTTGAAACGTGGTCTCTTGGCTGAATGGGAACTGTTGCTGTGGAGACGGAGCAGTGTGTGTGTGTGTGTACTCACACATCCTTTTTCCTGGATGACTGAGACTGGTGGGTGTTGGTGGGGTCAACAGTGTAGCTATGTGGGGCATTTCCTTGATGCAGCTTTTGTATTTCTCTAGTTTCTTAACGCCTCTTATGTGTTTTTGTCTTGCTCTGATTTTTCTCTTTCTTATTGTCCCGCTCTCGTCTTTTTATAAATCACTTGGCTCCCTCAAGTCTCTTCTCTGCTTTCCATCAACAACTAGAGCTGGTGTTAAAACTAGAGTCTAGTTTTTGCAAATCATTCACTATAGCGTTTCTAACTAGAAAGTCTATCTAGTAGACAAGCTTTTGTGTCTATTTTCCAGAGATTCTGCATCTTTCTTTTACAGATGTGCCTGACGCACGTTTACATGTGCAGAAATGAAAACTCGTTAAATAGAAGAACAGTTATGGTCGAAGTGATGTCATATTCTGTCAATTATGTAAGACTGTGGAAATCAGCAGTTCAGTGCATTGCCCTCTTTGTCATTGCTCATCATTGTAGGGTTTTCTGAAAGGCCGTTATTATTTATCATCAAAACATTTGAGATGTTGATAGTTTGCCAGCAGCTCTCTTATCCTCAACAATAAACTCCTTTTTATTTTTTGTTTGTTTCATTATTTCTCCAACAGCAGCTGGACATTTTTTCCACTCCAGTTTGACAGCAGATTTTTCTTTTTTTTTTCTTTCTCTTAAGTAATTCTTGACCTTGCTTTATCTTCCAGTCTCTGCCACGGCTTTCTACAAAGCCCAGCCAGTTATCCAGTTCATGTGTGAAGTTCTGGATATCCACAACATAGACGAGCAGCCTCGCCCTCTCACAGACTCGCACCGGGTCAAATTCACCAAAGAAATCAAAGGTGAGGCGGGGGGTGTAAAACTGGGGTTGAACTTGGTTTAAAGTGTGTGCTCAGAGGGCGAGTTTGAGCTACATGCCACAGACATTCATGTCGCTTTAACGCCTTCATAATGTTCGGCAGGTTTAAAGGTGGAGGTGACGCACTGTGGAACGATGCGGAGGAAGTATCGTGTTTGCAACGTGACCCGTCGGCCTGCCAGCCATCAAACGTGAGTCAGCCTTGTGGTGTGGAAGAAAACAGGAGACTCTGGTCTGCATGAGGGTTTGGGAGGGGAAGGCGGGGAACGTGGTCCAAAAAGAGGCAATCACCAATCCGACACCAAAAATAACTGCTTACTCATCTGACAATTATGCAATCGACATTAGTCATCTCTTACTGCGTGAATTATTTTGCAGCGGCTGATGTTTTATTCAAATAATTAACTCTATACCTTTTTAAGTAATGATGAGGAAGGACTCTTTTATTTATTTTTTTTATTTAACAGTTTGTCCAAATCCAGCTTAAACTTCTCATTGGCCTAAAACTTACCACTGTCTCCGTACTCTCTCTTTGTCATCAGTTTTCTTGAAAGCCAAGTCTTAAAAAGATTTTTGTTTTCTGTAATAATTTTAACCAAACTACAATTTAGGTACATGAAGGTACTCATTGCACACTATTAAATTAAAAAAAAAAAGATCATTCTGAACTATACTAAATGGTGCAGTTTAAAAGGGTTTACTCCAGGAGTTTTCCAGATATGCAATTCTGAAATGCAGGTACGCGCTCAATGTAAACAAAGCACTTTTATCTGCATGATTTACTTAAATCTGAGGGTGAATATGTACCAGGACATCAGAGTTGTTGGATTTGTCAAACAGCTCTTCTACGTATGTCATCATTGTTGACCTATTTTCAGTCACTTCAGCTGCTTCTGTGGGTAAATAAACTCACGGCGGTAGTTAGCAGACATTCACAAATTTTGATTACAAATTTTTAAATTAAAGACACATGAACCATTGAAATGATAGGGGTTGAAAAAAGTGCAGGGTTTTTTGTTTTTTTACCAGTCTTTATGACAATGCAGTGAGTACTTTTTTAAAAAGTCAGTAAAAATTGTCTGCTTTTTATAGGAAATATATAGCAGTTAATAAAAAACACATTTTATCATAATAACCAAATTAACAAACACAGCACAGTGGAGGGACTTGATGAGCATTTATAATAATGAAAATATGAAGTTATCAATTAAGATGAACTCAGTAAATCTGCAGATTATAATGCCGTTCAGTTTTAACGGGTGGATTTTTTATTTATTTATTTATTTTTTCAGGTTCCCTCTTCAGTTGGAGAATGGTCAGACTGTAGAACGTACAGTAGCCCAGTATTTCAGGGAAAAGTACAACCTGCAGCTCAAGTACCCACATTTGCCCTGTCTACAAGTGGGCCAGGAGCAAA
This sequence comes from Kryptolebias marmoratus, assembly GCF_001649575.2. Lineage (NCBI taxonomy): Eukaryota > Metazoa > Chordata > Actinopteri > Cyprinodontiformes > Rivulidae > Kryptolebias > Kryptolebias marmoratus. Next base: position 6,074,392 of record NC_051445.1, on the reverse strand, counting down.
AGCACACCTACCTGCCTCTGGAGGTGAGGAAAAAACAACCTTTTATTCCACAGTCTCATCTGACTTCAATAATTTAATGACACAAGTTACATTATAATGATTTCAGTTTTTTGTGGTAACTGTAGAAAATGGGAAGTTGAACAGCTGCAGAAATGTTGAAAGCCTACAGGAAATCCTTCTTGTTTTGATTGCAGGTGTGTAACATCGTAGCTGGTCAACGGTGCATCAAGAAGCTGACAGATAATCAGACCTCCACAATGATTAAAGCCACAGCTCGCTCTGCACCCGACCGACAAGAGGAGATCAGCAGGCTGGTGAGTTTTAGGTTTAGGTGAATTTTTTTAGAAATGTGTGTTGGTTTTTTTTTCTATTCAAAATTTGTATTGTTGTATTACTTGTATAATAAAATCTAGTATCTGAGGTCATAAAACAGGAAACAAAAGCAAAGAAAGTTTCAACAATGCAGAATTGATGACAAAAACAATCCCTGCTAACAAAAACGCTGTACTTTATAGTTCACATTACGCCTAAATGTAGTGATAATATAGAATATTTCAAGTGAAGCTGGTAACACTTTTATGGAAAATTTATTCTTTCAAATCTTTGATGCTGTGCTGCTCATGATTTTGTTAAATGACTGAGTTTGTAATCACCTCACCTCTCATTTTATGTTATTACCAGAGGCATGTCTTTGTGCTTTTCCATCACAGTAGGCAATTACAGTGCAAATCTGCCCAAGGACAAAAAAAAGCCTCATTCCAAATGGCTTTAATATGAATCTCCTACAGTGTCTACAGCATTTGTTTATAGAAGGGCTGAAAAACTGCCTGCCGCTGGCTCCAATGAGATTAGCTATACACATTTTATGTGTTGTTAGCTTATTAAACCATGTCCCTTGAGCTGTTGTCTAAGAAGCAAAATGATTGGTGTTCAGAACAACAAATCATAATAAACATGACCATGTTTTTATGCACCACTGGCTGGATGACATGAGTGAAGCATAAACAGATAAGCTGTGCCTGTCAAAGCTACATAATAAATTCTGTTCTACATTTAGATATCCTAATAGAGTTTCAATAAGGTACTGATGGCGGGTGTTTTATTGCAGGTTCATTGATAACTTTTCTATCTTTCCTCATCTTCACAATGCAGAACATGAAATGAAACACAAAAAATAAGCTGGTTATTACTAAAGGACTGTACGTTCTCTTCTAGACTGGCTTGGAAGAATTATTTGTAATATATTTGTCTAGCTCTACAGTTTACTATTGTACTAATACATAGGCTGTCTGATCTCCTGAGACTGCTTGGCTCAATTTCTTTTATAGATAGATAGATATAGATTTAAAAAAATAAAATCTAAAGAAGCTGGTTGTCAGAAGTGTTTCTGTTTGTCTTCATGTTTTTATATAATCATGAGCAGAATGCCTGCTGGCTTTAACCTTACTTAAAATAAACACAAGAATTTTTTTGGTGGTTAGAACAGCAACCAGACTCTTAATTTAAACAATAATCCTCAGGTGATCAGTAGAAACATGTCTAAGTTTCCCGCCTCCTCCTCTTTGCAGGTGCGCAGTGCCAACTATGAAGCGGATCCATTTGTGCAGGAGTTCCAGTTTAAAGTGCGTGACGAGATGGCCCACGTGACGGGGCGAGTGCTACCCGCCCCCATGCTGCAGTACGGCGGCAGGGTGAGCACTGAGCACTTTATGGTACCCTTCTTTTAAATCACGCCCATTCTCTCTGTTTGTCTGACACGCTTTCCCCTTCTGTTCATGTGGGGGAACTAACACTGGCTTCTGTTTGTCCTTCAGGGTTTGCTTACTTAATTATTTATTTAGGTTTTTTGGCTTGTATGGTTGAGTCTCAGTAATGCAACCTTTTATCCTACTTCTCAAAAACATATATAATAAAATGGAGGTGCTAAACTTTGTTTTATTCAGAAAACCTTTTCTTAAACACCTAAATTGTGATTGGCTAGCATTTCGATACTAAAATACTGTAGATTCAGAGAGATTTTAAAAAACAAAGCTGCTTATTGAGACTGAACTATCATTTTGGTTAATACTTGACACATATTTATATATTTTTACTCTGTATTTATGCACACAATACATTTACCTGCTTCATTGCATCACACAGCTAAGCTATAGGATGTAGGAATATATTACAACATGAAAGTTTATATAGTTGTCTTTGTCTTGTAGAAACTTACACAAGCATGTTTTGTTTCTTTGATTCTTATGTCCACGTGTGGATTTATGTGCAGATTGGTGTGGATGCAGAATGCATGTAGTTTGTGTGTTTTTTATCTGTGACTGAGGTTGTGTTTGTTATTCTGTCTGTTTAAGCGTGAGTGCTGTGAACATGTGAGTTTTCACTTGCGTAATTTCTAGTACGTGTTCTGAGACTGTGATGTTGTTTCAGAACCGCACTGTAGCCACACCTAGCCACGGGGTGTGGGACATGAGGGGAAAGCAGTTCCACACTGGGGTGGAGATCAAGATGTGGGCTATTGCCTGCTTCGCCACACAGAGGCAGTGTCGGGAAGAAATTCTCAAGTGAGATTCTTTCTTTCAATGTGACACCCAATTTAAAAAAAAAAAAAAAAAAAGAGCAGATTTTTACAACTTACCTCATCAGTTTGAAAACTTTAGTTGGTTTATTTCAATTTATCTCAGTTTTTCTTGTTAATATCAGCAATCCAGATCCGGTTTATGATCAAATAACGTCTCATCTGAAGTTTGAAAACCCTAAAAGGCTTCTATCGTGTTTAATCAAAATCACCTGAGATTTCCTCCAAAAACACAAATACAATACTGTTACATGCCTCAACACAAGTTGCTGTGGACATGAAGAAAAGCCTGTCTATAAATTAATGAATAAATCCCAATAATTATGTGAATGATTATGTTGTTAGGCGATTTGTTTCCTTTCACTCACGTTTGTCTCTTATGCAGGGGTTTCACAGACCAGCTCCGTAAAATCTCTAAGGATGCTGGGATGCCCATCCAAGGCCAGCCGTGCTTCTGTAAATACGCCCAGGGAGCGGACAGCGTGGAGCCCATGTTCAGACACCTGAAGAACACCTATGCCGGACTACAGCTCATCATTGTCATTCTTCCTGGGAAAACTCCAGTCTATGGTTAGAAAACTGCTGCACCACGAACATATTTTAATCCAGAAATGTACTTCCAACACAAACAAGTACTTAAAAACTATTGTCTTTGGTGAAACCCCCACAGCGGAGGTGAAGCGTGTGGGAGACACCCTTTTGGGCATGGCGACCCAGTGTGTTCAGGTGAAGAATGTAGTAAAGACGTCACCTCAGACCCTCTCCAACCTCTGCCTCAAGATCAATGTGAAGCTGGGAGGCATAAACAACATCTTGGTGCCTCACCAAAGGTACGTCAGAGTTTCCTCTAACTTTTCTTAATCACAACTGTCTTATAGTATTATTTATTTGAAACTGGTAACTTGTTTCGACAATGTATTGGTCATCATGATGCCGTATGATGCCACACTCCTTCTAATTCCCGTCTTTGCCGATTCTTGATCCGCAGACCATCAGTGTTTCAGCAGCCAGTTATCTTCCTGGGAGCAGATGTCACACATCCACCAGCTGGAGACGGGAAGAAGCCTTCAATTGCAGCAGTTAGTTTCATCTCTTCTGCACTCTTTTACTTTCTCCTTCTGATTCATCATCATTACCCTCCTCCTCCGTCACTTATCTCTTTCAGGTGGTTGGCAGTATGGACGCCCACCCCAGCAGGTACTGTGCCACTGTGCGTGTCCAGAGACCCAGGCAGGAGGTCATCCAGGACCTGGCCTCCATGGTGCGGGAACTGCTCATCCAGTTCTACAAGTCAACCCGCTACAAGCCTACCAGGATCATTTTCTACAGGGACGGAGTTTCAGAAGGCCAGTTCAGACAGGTTTGCTATCACTTCTTTTCTTTTTTTGAAATAAAAAGCTTTTATTTTTACTCATCAAGTGAAATAAACCCCAGATCATTGTCAAAGTTCTGTAGAATATGTTCCAGAAAGTGTTTGTAGTTGACAATGTTGTCCTGGGTGTTTGGAAAACCTGCAGACTTAGTTAAATAATTTAATATTAGTCTTCAAGTGTCCAGGTGAGCTCAGGTTTAGGAATAATTAAGTGCTGAAATTTGTAAAAATGTAAATCCTATTTATTTTACAAAGTTACATCTTTGTAAAAATAATAAGTGAATACATGTTCACTTTTGCTATTAATTAAATTTTTATTACACATTAAATAGTTTGTGTTTGGGGTGTACTTTGATACCAGCAGTTTAAACTTCTAAGAATAAAGTTTACACAGTTTTCTTTAAGTGGTTTAATTTTTCCCCAAAAACACCTCAAGCAGCGTTTGTCCTCCCACTCATCAGGTGCTGTACTATGAGCTGCTGGCCATCCGTGAGGCCTGTATCAGCCTGGAGAAGGAGTACCAGCCAGGCATTACCTACATTGTTGTGCAAAAACGCCACCATACACGCCTCTTCTGCGCCGACCGTAATGAGAGAGTAAGTTCCCAACACATGCACGCACACAAAAAAAATAAAATAAATAAAAAACACTGCCTATTTGAGTAGAACAAAATAATTGCTCCTATTAAAGTTAGTCAATATTGCTTTTATGCCTTTGCCTCTGTAAAAACACTGAGAGCAGTTTCATATTTTCGTGGCTATTTGTCCGATTAATCCTTGTGCGAGGCCACTTTGGAAAGAAAATTTCTGCAAATTTGACAAAATTTGAACAAAAGTGACAATTTTACACAAATAACTGAGAGGACAAGAGAAAAATAATGACCCTAAAGAACCAAAGTGGTGAATGAGAGCTGATATTGGTTGTTAGGTTTAATTAACATTATCAGCTGTTTGATAATGAATCAACCTGATGAGCTGAGAAGAGTTAAGGGTGAACAGCCATAACTGTGCTGATAGATCCCTGAATTTTCAACTGTCATATATGCAATAAAACTAGGAAAAAAAGGCATAAAGTTACATTTTACAAGTGATTAATAGGTAAAGATTAAAAATGCTGATATTGTCAAAGAAAAGTTTCAGGACTTGATCAATACCTGAATAAGAAATAACTGCATTTGTCATGAATGTGAACAAAGATGCAAACTTACTGGCTGCTGAAGTTGTACAACTACGAGGAGATCATTCTAGTTTATGCTCTTTATTAGCACAATAAGTACTGAAAATGGTCTTCTTTATTTACCTTTGATAGTTAATTGGACTGTTACCCCTCCTAACTTGTGTAATTGCATTCGATTTAAGCATTAGCCCCAACCCAGACCAATAGCTCTGGAGTGGCACTCAGTGTCTCCTGAGTAAGACCAACCAGTAATAACCTTATTTTTTTTCCACAGGCACTTTCGTTCAGAGCATTAAACTCTCAAGGGCATTATAAAAATAATGGGTTGTTTTGGGGAAAAAACTGGTTGAACATTTTTAATGGCTGTGCCATGATGTGTTTATATTTAGTAGAATTAGTAGAATCGTACGTCCTAAAATCATGAAGGGCTTTAAATGTTCTTCTGTGTTTGTTTTTGTTTTGATCTCCCCGCATGCTTTGCTTATTTATTTATTTTCCTTTTTTACTGGCTATAGTTGGGACTAACTGACATGATGTTTGCTTTGTAAGGTTGGACGCAGTGGAAACATTCCTGCTGGTACTACTGTGGATACTGACATCACACATCCCTACGAGTTTGATTTTTACCTCTGCAGTCACGCTGGAATACAGGTTAGAACATCTTGTTCATCTTGTCTTCTGTTTACAACTCGCTGCCGTTTTGTGTCACAATCCTCCAAACTAAACAACCAACAAATCTCAACACCTGTCTGAGTGCTACCACAGCTCTTTTCATTTTGTGAGCCCAGTTTAAAAGAAAATCCAGTGACTAATATTGTCATTTATTACTTTTTCCTCAGGGCACCAGTCGGCCCTCCCACTACCATGTACTGTGGGACGACAATTGTTTTACTGCTGACGAGTTTCAGCTGCTCACCTACCAGTTGTGCCACACCTATGTGCGCTGTACCCGCTCAGTTTCCATCCCTGCACCTGCCTACTACGCCCACCTGGTGGCCTTCCGTGCCCGCTACCATTTGGTGGACAAAGAGCATGACAGGTAAAAAGAGTCGAAAACCAGGTTTTGTTGTTTTAAACTTCAAATGTTAAAGCAGCAAGAATCTGAACAGTTATTTTTGCAGTAATTTAACAGCAGTTGTCTTTTTTTTTTTTTTTTTCTTTGGACGAATGTATAATTTTTGAAGGCATGCAGCTGGATATAGTTTGTTGTTTTGCTACAGCTAGTCCTTTCTCTTTCCGCAGCGCTGAAGGCAGCCATGTTTCTGGTCAGAGTAACGGTCGTGACCCCCAGGCGCTGGCCAAAGCTGTTCAGATTCACCACGACACTCTGAGGACCATGTACTTCGCCTGAGTGAACAACAACCACCCTCTTCAAACATTACCCCCTTTAACACAGACACACAAACACAAAAACAGCCATGCACGCCTGGCTCGCCAGTCTAGAAGTCCTCATAGGTGCATGTCCCCCCCACCCCCCCACATGCCTAGTCAATGCGGACCTGACACTGTGCAGAGGAAAGCAGGGAGGAGAGAGGGGAGAAGGCACCCCCCCCACACTGGACTGAGGATGCAATCGCTGCTTTAAAAAAAAACAAGACAGAAACTCAGCACTATTATGCAATATTAAACCAGCCAACTAGTTGATTTCCTCCCTTATTAGGCCCCTTTCTAGTGCCCTTCTTGTTTTGTTTTGTTGTTTTTTTTTTGTTATTTTTTCTGTTTGTCTCCTCTTTTTGTGACCCTGAGGGTGTTTTTATTTTTGTTTCTTTTTACTTTTCCCCTCCTCTGGTGTGGACCTTTTTAATGGTCTATTATTCTGCTCCTTTTGCCATTTCTAGTACCTCAAGTCGGTTTGAGCAGCAGCACTTTTACATTCTTTCTATTTTACTGTAGTTTGTCGATACTCCCCAACCTTTGAAACTAGTAAGCAGCGTTTTGGTTTATTTTGGAGCACAGTTTTACGGACCATGGGTCCTCCCAAGTTGCCACTTTTTATTTTTTCTCTCCTTTTGTCACTTCTCATTAGTGTTTCTTTTTTGAGACAAATATAATTTTTGAGCACACTGCCATCTGTTGGCGACGAGGTATAAATGCCCCCCTAAAGTCACAAGTCGAACCAGTCAGTTGTCTTGTTTGTACTGGGGCAGGTTTATTGGCTGATATATCAGTTGCTGAATTTCAACCATCTATGGGGTATGTTTGAGTGTAACACTGTTTTAATCTAGTTGTTTCTTCTGCATCATGTGAAACATTTTATGATTCTACCTTTTTTAATGACTCTATGTAAGCTTTTTGTTTTTAATCTCAGCAATCATCGCCCATTCATTTCACTCAGTGCTTTATCTTGCATTTCCCTTTTTATGTTTGAGATGGCGGATAATTAGCGATTGTGTCAACGGTTTTCTTTTAGTGCAATAATCAGACGAGCGAAGGGAAGAGGATTTTAGGGGACTTGAGCGACTCATAACAGTTAAATATTTCATCAGAAAGTGAGTTTCCTCAAAAGGAGAAAAGTTTTGCCACTTCCAAGGCACTTTTTTTTTTTTGCATTGCTCCTCTGTGAGTCAAATGAGCAGCACACTTTTTTTTTTTTTACCTTTTTCCTTACTGTTAGGCAAAAATGGTGCAACAGTTTCTGCGATTTGTCGTTTTTTTATTATTTTTTTTTACTTGAACTGAAGGATTTAATGCGCCCCTGTGGTTTTCGAGCATGTCTGTTGACTTTTCGAACTCCTGATCAATAGTTTGCTAATGAGGTTGATTTTTTATTATGGCTGAAAAAAAAAAAATTGCAAACCTTTTCACCTGACGACAGCAGAGTGGAGTATTAAGGCCATAATGAGGTAGTATTCAAGTGCCTGGCAGAAACATTTGATTGTCAAAAGCTGTATTCCTGATCAAACGTTATACTCCAAAACATGGACAGGATATTTAAGCAAGAACGTATCACCTGATGCCTCTCATTCTTCTCATCATCCATCTACTGACTGTACATCTCATCCAGATATCCTATAGTTCAAAGTATGTATTCTAAATGCTTGTACAGGAGTGTTGGCTTTGCTTCGGAGTGGTTTTATTTCTTTGGAGCGTTTTATTTTTTTTTGCTTAATGTTACAAGACATGAATCCAGCTGCTACATTGAGTTTGGAGGAAAAAAAAAAAGTGGACTGGGCTTATGGGCATGGAGTTAGCCTTGTTATAAACCAATTCTTTCAGTAACATTTTTCACTTAATAGAAATTTAAAAGTCCACAGAAGGTGAAATTCCTGCCCATGTAACTGGCCCTGAACTGGGACTTGCTTCAAAGCACAGCAGAGGAGTCAAGCAGATGACAGACAGCTGCAGCCGAAGTACGACCGTTTGTTGACACTAGTTCTTTTCACACGTCGTCTGTGCCTTACTGGCGTCAAAAGGAAACCAAGAGACCAAACAGAGGCAGCTCACTGCAGAGATACACAGCAGTGTCCTGCACACTACGCCTCCAGACTGCTCGTTGGCTTAAGTGTTGTGTAGAAATGTGGGAGTGAGTAGTTTACGGTCCCCGTGTAGCTTTTCTCCTCTGCTGATGACCTGAAGCTTGTTGGGGACATATTTGTAGAAAAGTTATCTGCACTAAAAGAAGCGTGTGTTTCTGGACTGAACACAGGCATGGTGCTACTCTAAGAATTTGAATCTGAGCCTCTGTAGGAGACTCATTATGAGCAGGTAAGGTAGTGGAGAGAATAAAACAAACAAACATTAAACCTCACTAATGGAAGGACGGGAGAGAGGGTGCTTCTGTTATGATCGGTGCGGAAAGATTTAGATTTACAAGTTTTATAACTTTAGGTAAGATAAGCTTAGATGCATGATTTTTAATTTGGGTTAGATCAGCATTGAGAGCTTGTAAATGGAACAACAGCAGACGTTCCTTCGGACGGTGGGGTATAAATAAGGGTCCTGCCTCCACTGTTGCATTTGACTGCCTTTCATGGGCGAGCCTTCCACTGTGGAAGCCAGTGGGTTTGAGCCTTTATTTCACAAGTATCTGAAAGCCTTTTTAAAAAGCCAGAATAAAAAAAATATATTTGTACATTTTAAGTTATGTAATGCACACCACTTATTTTTGCTAACAGAAAAAAAATGTAGTCTAATTATCAATCTTAGTAATAAATGTATCATGAGAAGTAATAGTTCAAAAAATAACAGTTTTATTATTGCAACTGACTGTTGACTTGTTCCTGTGTCAGTGTATAACGTATAGTATCTGTGTGAACAGTGGTGGGCTTGTTGGACCTAGTGACGTGTGTTTGGACTGTCATACTGTTATTGATAGGGGATGCGTACTTTACCCACCTCTTTCTTTGGTGTTGAAAAGAAAAAAACAGCTTGCAAGATGCTTAATACTTATTTCTCTTCTAATTTTTGTCAATGTTCAAGCAGTTGGAAGCTTGTCATAGAGGAGCGGATGTTTGCATATTTGGAAAGCCTGTGCTTTACATCCTGTAGTGACAACAACAACAAAAAAGAACAGAAGAAGAGTCGGTTGTCATGTTGATCTTGTTCTCTTGAATGTTCTCGGTTTTCCCTCGACTGGTGCTGATGCCTGCTCCTTAACAAGGTGGGGTGGAGTGGGAAGGATTAGGCAAGTAGTTCTTGAAGGTTTTGGTAATCCATTTCAAAGACGCGCTATCAAAGAATAACTCAACATTGTTATTCCTTTTGTGTTAAACCCTTTGGGAGGATTTGCATCATATTGCAACCTCTGTTCCTCCTTTTTCCTTAAACTGGCCTCCATATTTTAGCCACTTCCAGGGGCTCACGGATTCAGAGACTTGGCCTCCTGGTAAATCTGCAGTGTGACAAAGCTGGTAATCTTATTTTTGCTTCTTAAAAATTTACTCCCCTGTGCCAGAGGATTACATTCCATGGCCATACAATTTCAACCAATCCCCCTACAAGGTGTAGGAAAGGTAAGAGCTGAAGGACAGTTTCGCGGGTTCCCTGATTTATTTAAGTGAGTGTTTTAAAAAGAACTGAAGCTGATCAGTGAAAGCTTTAGGTGGCAAATTACTACAGAAGTTAAATAGATGAATGTATGGGGTTGATTGATTCACTGTCTTTGCTGTCTGAAATGGATGTTCAGATCGTGGAAACACATGTTTACATAGCAGATGTGTTTGCCTGGCTAACTTTTAAAATGTCATCAGCTTTTCTTAGCAAATATAGGTAAGAGATGACCTAACATAAGCAAGACCTTTTCGCCCAGTGAGAGTGAACCTTCTGATTGGATAATTTTTGTTTTTCTTCCTCAAAATAAATTTGTGTCGATGGCAAAGAAAAACTCTTGATTTTTTTCCTCTGTTTGTATTAAAATTACTTATCATATTTGATGAAAATAATAGGGTACACTAATTTCAAATTTGCAAACAATGCACACCGACGAGCTGAAGAAAATTGTCAAATTGATTGCACAAGGTCAGTGTCTCAAATCGTTTTTCATTTCTTTAATCGAAGTAAGATGCTTTACATTTATAGTAATTAATCAGTCTTACAGATTTTGGTTGCTCTTTTTGTTGTGGAAGGAAGCGAAGGAGTGAGGAAAAAGTCCACAGAAAGTGCCTTTCCTCTTGATGGTGCTGTATATTGAAAGTGAAAATGTAAAATCAAAGAAATAAGAATTCCTCAGTGCAGGATGGGCTGCATTTTACACAAACTCACTTGTTTATTATTTAGAGATGGCAATGCAAATATGTATTTTGTGTATTTTAGACTGTAAGCCTACATAGATGTAGAATATTATGCCAAGTATATGGTCTTGATGGAGCTATCGCTTTTTTTAGTGCGTTTAGTGTATTGGACCAGTGGTTTGTTGGTACAGTGGAATGTGGATCTGGGTGGGTTTGCAGGGATGGAGCTTAGGGGCATAAATGACACAGGGATGGTGTGACACACCCCATCTCACGTTTGACAAACATAGCACAGCACTTTAAAGACTGCCACTCTCACTCAGACACATAGCCAAGAGGTTTCAAACCCTGTTGCTTCATTTCTCCGCCTCAAGAAGAGGAGATGATTCAAACCTCAGCCTAAAGGGGAAGTCGAAGGGATGTGCGCTACCAAACTTCGCAGTCGGTCATCAACAGTGGGCCTTGTGCTCCTCTGTTGCTGACCCGACCTGCTCTCGGGTGTCTGTTTCCTCTCTGAAACTGCCGCTCGACACCTTGTTACAGCTGGAGCTGGGTATCAGAACATGATTTCTTTCTACCCTCTAGATTCAGGGCTGAAAATTTCTGAAGCAACTTTGAAGCCCGGACCTTTTTAATATAGTGCACTCTTGCAACAACAGGTAGTACTTTTTTTTTTTTTTTTAATCTTTTCTCTCACTTAAAACAGCAGATCTGTTTCAAGCAAGCAGAAAAAAAACAATGAATCCAGTCAAGATTTTAAGCTGTTTAATGTTAATGTCCCTACATTTAATATATTAACATTAAAGATACCAGGTACAGTGTCAGTATTGAGACTTTCCTCTTGATGCCCAGCCTTAGTAGCAGTCCATGGCAATAGTTCCCATCTTAGTGCAATGCCCTGCCATGTGTCTTGTCCCTGACGGAGGGAATGTGTTCCCAGGAGTACCTTGTCTTGAGCCGGTATGCTGACGACTAAACTGAGGACGGTCTGTAGTTCTGTGGGTACCTTTTCAGTCCGGAGGGTTGAAATCTTTCTATTACAAGAAATCTCAAAACACTGCACCTCACTTACCTTGGTATGCTGCATATGTTATACTACATGAAAGAAAACTGCAAATTGCTTTTATTACATATAATGCTTGAGTAATGCCTGATTGCGATATTCTTATACAGTAACTATTTTAGAGTCAAAATAGGTATAACTGTAAAAAAATATATATATTCTGTTTTGTCTTAACACTTATCCAATTTTGAAATATTGTTCTTGAGCCGATTTTTATTGTCCTATTTAAATGTGTTGTTCTTTAAATATATATATATATGAAATATAAGCCGAATATTTTATGGTGTATTTATTGAGAGTACGTTGAAGCGGCCTGGAGTCTCTGCATCACTTTGCAGCATGGTGGGGGCAGAGCAAGGAGAAAGAGGCCTTTGTTAAGCCCCTCCCCCTTCATGTTAACGCCTTATTCTCTTAGACATGCAAGCACAACAATATAGCGGAGGGATGCGAGGTTGAGGGGAGGAAGAGCGTTGATTTGACTCGTTGCACAGTTGTTCATCTAGGACTGACACTTCCAGGTCAACTCTCTCGTCCTCGATATTTTCCTGATCTTTACCCTCCGCATTGGTTTTACCACCTGAGAGGGTCAAACTCGCCACATGCTGCAGCTCATCTCTGACGAAGGGAACCATTTGTGAACCACACTGACCCGAGTGTTGAAAAGCTGACTGTTCATCCCAAGCTGCTAATTGGTACGTTAGCCATGTAAGTGGGGGGGGGGGATGGAGGGAAAGAAAGATGTTGGAAAGGCAAATAACGTTTTATTTTATTATTATTATTATTATTATTTTTTTTTACTTTATCTTTTGAGTAGGCTTAGCGTTTTTTCCTCAGAAATTGTCTCCTTTTTGAGTTTCACCTTTCTTGTGCCAGAATATTTTACAACAGGAACAGGTCTCATTCCACAAGAGAAGACATGCCTCAGCCTTAAGTGCGTTCTTACACAGCCGTCAGAAATCTATGTGACCTCGCAGAGCCTTTGTTGGGTGGCCTACCAAGAAACCTAGCCTATGTACTTGATCTGTTCTGACTCCCAACTGGCATCTTCATCTCTTCTCGCTTCTCATGTAAACCACTATCATTGTTGGAGAAACGCTGTGATCTCTTGGTGACGAAGTGTGAACTTTTAAACGTTGCTCCATCTCATCTGTATTTATGTAGAAACCAGGTCTGGGTCAAACATTATTTGGAAACCACTCTTGGCATTTGTTTTCTCCAGATGAGCAGTGTCTTCTGGCTCAGGATGCTTTGGATATCAAAAGTCTGATCTGAGTTTTTTTTTTACAGTTTGTACGAACTTTGTTGGTTCTCATTGTCTAGATGTTGATTTTCAGATACAGTTTGACCCGGGCTCGAAAAGAACCACAAGGTTCCTTAGAGTGCTGGATTACAGAGACCTGTGCCTGTAATAAGAACCAAGAAGAAATCGTGTTGTGATAAACTTTTTTTTTCTTTTGAATTAGTTTTGAAACTGTTGGTTGTCCCTCAGCCCATCAGTCAGAGACATGGACCTTTGAGTGTTGTTAAACATGTTCCAAAGCAAAAAGACCCTTTGTCCTTTTCAACCAAATAAGTTTTGGTCTGTAAATGTTTATCATAATGTTTACTCTCATGGCCCACATGTAGTAATATTTTCATTTTTTTTGCATTTGCATTCCAGCAGATTTCAAACCAAATACTGCAGAAGAGATTAGGCTCCTGATGCCATTTGTTCACACAAAATGCTTTGATGGCAGATAATTAAACAGTGGCCAAGGATCTGAAACACTTCGTGTTCTCTGATTGTTCAGAAAAAAAAGATGTTTTTCTTCATTGTAGCAAACTAAAGATCATGGGCTCTGATACTTCTGAGGGAGGCACCAGCAAACAGATGTATACGTTGAGCAGTCAACACAAGATGATCCATGTCTCAGTATTTAGCAAAGGCTCTGTTGTACCAACAGCTCTATTCCTTTCAGTTTTAAATGTCTTTCTTTTGTAACTCTCCTATAGTTTGTTGGCCTTTTTAGTGTTGCTTTGCTTCAGTTTGAAGTGTATCTTTGACTAATACTTGCAATAAAATGCTTTGCTTTACCTTGGTTGTCACAATGAGATATTTGTGTGTCCGCAGTGAAATGTTAGGCTATAAACCTTGAATGCACAGAATTATGTTGGCCCGCCACGGTTAAACCTACAGAAGAAATTAGGTTGAAGTTAGACATGTCTGAATATAGAAACAAACCATTTTAAATGCAACATGTCAGTACTTTTTAAAATGTTTTATTTTATGGGAGGTAAACATAATATCTCTCAATGATCCAAAGGTTCGACACCAGAACCAAACTCAGTGCGGTTGGCTGGTGATTTAATCAATAAAACTGATCAGAATTTACCAGCAACACGTTCAGCTGCAGATATAAACGCAGTAATAATCTGAAGCATTCAGACAAGGCATAAAAAACCAGGATGAGTGCCACCTGCCTGGAAATCAGCAGGAACAAGAAGGTCCACTGGTCGTGTTCCTGTCATGTCAACTCGCTGCTCAGCTGCAGGTGCTTTTTTTTTTTTTTTTTTTTTTCTGTCACTAGTATACGTTGATGCATACAAACTGTTATTGATCTGTACAGCCTCCCATCTCCTGACACAAATGATGTTATTGTTGTCCGTACACAGGTTTCGATCTGGTATAATTCCCAACATAATGAACTTTAGCACAGGTTAAAACCTTCAAAGTGTCTGGGAACACAAATGCACTGATTCAATAACACAGACTGAAAGGGTTTCTAAACAAAGAATTTGTCCTCTTTAAAAATGAAGAGAAATTAAGTTTGGCAAATGTGAGGCGGACCTTTGTGTTGTCTGTGTTTAGCAGTTAGAAAGCTGTTCTTTTTTTTCTTGCTTTTTAATAAGTGAAATTACTTAAAAACTGCATTTTATATTTATTTAGGTTATTTTTATGATTACCGTTTGTTTATTGATATTAAATGAGGCCAAAAAAAACGCAAAACCAGAAGAAATCTGAGGGACTAAATACTTTTTTACAGCACTGTAGCTTGATGTAACATGAAAACTGTTTTAGTTAAGATTTTATATATTTTTGATATATTTATTTAAACCCTTTCCTTTTACATTACATTACTGCACTCATACTGCATTATGAGCTTTTTTTAATTCTCAGTTTTGTTTCTTGGAGAACAATTAGGATAGTTTCCCATAATTTTTATTATTTTGAAGACAACATCAATGTAATAATTAGCTTATAGATTAACGACAAAATGAAAAACATTAAATAAAAAATATTTGACTTTTGTGTTATGATAGAAAACCTGTAACAAGTCGTATACAGGAATTTAGATTTTTAGTAATATTTTTTTTTTCCCATCATGCCTCTCTAATGTGGCGTTTATAGAGCAGATAGGTGGTCTGTTTTCACAGATTTTACTTCTCCGGTCGTGTCACTGTTTAATTCAGCTGAAACTAAACAAAGTGTTGTTTCCACACATTTAAAAAATCAAAATATTCCAGGAAACTGGAGTAACATTAAGCCTCAAGCAGCATAATGAGAGAACAACCCACAGCGAGAAAGCAGCGCTGAGCTTCAGCGTCATTAAAAATGTGGCAAAATGGATTCTGATACCAGATGCTCTGCAGGGTGGGACCAAACCATGATTATGTTCCCATCCGAACTGTCAGTCCTTGTGCGCCGAGCCGCATCCATTTGACAAAATAATGGTGTTAATTTTCGTTCATCATTTAAATAAGGACGAGCCTCTGTTTAGGCAAACAGATTTCCCACTGTGGGTCTAAATGCAGCTGTCAAGGGTTCCCCCTGCCTGAAAACACAATCGCTCATGATGAAACGGCGGCGCTGTGATGTAACCCACAGCTGAAGGCCTGATCTACACCGACATCAAAACCAGAAAATAAAATCCTCTGGAATTGAGCTCATAAAGTCATTACTCGTTTAGTTACAGACTTGTCCAGATAGAAAGAAAAAGAGATTATTTTTTTCTGTCGAGACATCCAGAAGTTTCCTCTCCTGTGATGTGGTGTTGGTGGGGTGGGGGGTTGGAAGCTGATGTCTGTTGTCATTTTGACCTGCATCCTGATGAGTTGCAGACGATCAGTGATGCTGGTTCTCCTCCTCTGTAAAGTGGAGCCTGTAAGCAAATTTCAAGCATTTCACAGGATTCAAGCAGCCTAATCTTGAAGTAATGCATAACTCCCGCCACAATTCATGCCAAAGTTTTAGACTAAAATTATCTTGTGTTGATAAATGTTGTTGTAGCCATTTTGGTCAAACCTTGAAAACAACATTTAATGAAATTACATCATGCAGTTCTGTAAAATGTCATGCTCAACTTACGAGTTGTCAGTAACTATCAGCTACTAATACACCAAGTTTTAGCTGAATATTTGTAAAACTAATTGACTTTTAGCTGATTTTGCTTTGTTGTGGCAGCCATCTTAAAATCACACAGACACAAGCAAATTATCGCTCATGTTTTGGTGCTGGATAGTAACTTTTAAAATCCTGTCACTTTATTTTATTTCTACCTGAAAGCCGCAGAAAATAATAAAGTTATATTTGCCTTGATTGAAAACATAGTATTACCTGTTTTGAACTTTGTTGTGCACTTCATTTGGTCACAGATTTCAGAAAAATAAAACTTGACCAAACTTGAGTGTATAAAACCTTAACTGTGGACCAAATTCACCCTTTTTTTGGAATAAAAGATGAACACATTAAAGCTTTTAAACCACCCAAAGTCTCTCATCTTCCACTGAAAGGTCAACGCAAACATCTATGAATTCAAGTGTTTTTCTTAATTAAATTAAATGCAAGTTCAGCATCTTCCAGTCAATGTACTTCAGAATTTATCATTTATTTAATTTTTTTTAATATTTGCAACATTACTACTGTAGTTGCTGGAAGATCAGCTATCGATGCACAAGTGATGCCGGCAGCCAACAGTTCATCATAATTAAGACGCTGTGACACAACTGCTTCTGATGAAAAGAATATCAGCTGAACGTGTGCCACTTTTAATAACTGTCCTAATTACATTTCTATAAATCAGTTTACAGGCAGATTATGAGCATTCTGTTTGATAACTGACTCCAGATCTGCATAAGTGGCTGATATGGATTCCTAAATGCATGAAGTAGATAGTTTCAGTGTTTTTGCATCCATATTCTGTTTGGACGGAGGATTTGTATAAATACTGCTGTCTTTGCGAACCGCTGGTACTCACATTTCAGCTGCTCTGTTTTGTTTTCCTCTTTTGCTCCCGCCATCTTCTCAGCAGGTTTTCTTGATTAACTAATGATGATTATGCATCTGTAATGCTTTGACCTTGTAGCTATAAAAGGATCAGCTTGGAGACAAAAAGTGGAAACCGCTGTGATTTACGACCGCTTTAGCTGCTGCTGCAGTTTTGTCAGAGGCGGCTGCTTGTTGTTTTGAATATATTTATAGAGCATCAAGGCTGATGATGGGACTGCTGCTGGGAAGGAACCTTAAAGAAACATATCTTCTGCAAAAACAAGAAAAGGGAGCCGAGAGAATAAAGTAAGTGGTGTTTGGAGTTTTATGAAGAACTAGAGAAAGTACATTTTCTCTGAAAATGCAGTGTGAATGCCGAGTGCTGAGTGGCCTTGCTGATGTTTGCTGAAGAAGCTAAAACGACTAAAACTACCATCACAGAAGCTAAAAGCTAAAAAGAGCAGAACACTAAATTAAAAAGTGGAATGGAAGCTAAAACCTAAAAGGAGCAAAACCAGAACTAAAAGTTAAAATTAGCATAACTATCTAAAAACTAAAAGGAGCAAAACTGTAGCAGGGCAAAACTATAACTAACAGCTAAAACAATCAAAACTGCAGCTGAATGCTCATATAGGATGAACAGTAGCTAAAAGCCAAAATGAGCAAAACCACAGATACAAGCTGATGTAAGCTAAAAGCTAAAAGAAGCAGAAGAAAACAAAAATAGCATACATATACTTAAGTAGATTTCAGAAAAAAATGTTTTAAAAGCAATTTAAAAGATCTCAATGTATTTTTAGGGAGATCTTTTGTAAATAAAGTTAAATGATTTAAAATGCATGAAAAGTACAAATACTAAAACTCATAGCTCGCTATTTCTGATGGAGCCTAAAATTTTGATATACAAATGGTTAAATTAGCACAAAGTATGTGGAAATAGTTTGATTTAAGAAATGAACAACAGAAACTAATAACAGGAAAAAATAGTTAATGCTGACTCAGCATTAATGATAAACAATGTGTTGTTATCCCTTAACTCAAAGTATGATTGGGATGATTTAAATTCAAAACAGACTCATCTTAAACTGAGATAACCAGGGGATTAAAATGGAGCCGTTTCTTTTTTCAAGATAAGATCTAGTTAAATTAACCAGCACCTTGGATCAGCCGAAACAAACCTATAGGTGAAATGTGTCGTGTTGGGTTTACCCTGACCTCATCTGTCTCCTGTTTTGCAGTTCCACCTCTCACCAGGAGTGGGAACAGTTCACCAAGAGAACAGCCTGGTCTGAGGACTCTGTCATGTAGACCTTGTTCAAAAAGATTTTTTATTGTTTTCAGGAGTCAGACACTTATAGGAAGTCAGGGTAGGTTTTAAACGGAAAGTAAAGAGACAGGAGGCGGTGAGAATGTGAGGTACTTTTTTATTTCAACATTTCAACATGTTATCTTTAGGATTTATTTTACCCCTGACCTTCTGTTTGTTGCTTCTGTCAGGACTGTGGGTGATAAAGAGGGAAAACAAGTCGACTCTCGGGTTGCACACCACCGTCTCCTGTCCTGTAAATGACAAACGACCTGCAGTTGTGCAGGAAATTATCAGACGTCAGCCTGCAGGAGAAAATCCACCGGCTGCACATGGCCATGCTCGTATATACCAGTGACTCAGGAGGGTGAAAATATATGACTGTCTGCAGTATTAGCAGCTCACAATTTTCATCTTGCATTATCCACTTTTTTATCTAACTATTTTTATCATCGTAAAAAGTAATTTAGCTTTGTGAAGAAGTTTATTTCAGTTCTTATTGTTCATATGTACCATAGGAATGTGACACAAATTATTGATTTTTTTTTTTTTTAATTTCCAAAAGGTAAATAAATCGCAACAGAACAGAACTTGTTCACTGACTTCTTGATTAGGAACATTCGGACTAATTTCTTCTTTCAACAAGTTAAGCCTCACCTCAGTGTGTGTGTTTTACTCTCTGCTGCAGAACCCGTCAGACGCCTTTCTAATAGTACTGCACGGAGAATAAATACCTGCTTGTATTTTTTTAACCTTTGGAACACCAAATGTCCTTTTTTTTCATTTTCCCAGAGATGCAGCTTCACAAACAGTTCATCCCCGGTCATTGTTTATTGAAGATTCACCTCTGTAGATGTCGGGGCACATGCAATATTTATTATTTTATGTCCAACTCGGGTTGTGCAACTTTTCCATTCTTTTTCCTACATGATATATGTGCCTCCTCAGCACCTCCTCCACCTCCTCTGCAGAGGAGCACAGGGCAGACTAACAAAACAATAGGTGTCATGGTAATGCACACCTTGTGGCAGAGGGGATTTTACCATGAATCTGGGTGAGTAAACCATCTGAGAGATGTTCTGCAATTCTTTCTGCTGTCAAAGTTCTCCTCATAGGAATATCTGCACTCGATTCGTTTTGCATATATTGCTCACATCTGCACCTTCACGGACTACAGTATGTTTGGTCCTTTCACATAAAGCACGCAGAAAGCAGCTGCATACAACCGTATTCTGACTCGAGGAGTGATTCGTATTCCACACATGACTCAATTTTCATATTTCATCATTTTCTGTTCAGCATCAGGGCATGGCCTCCGGGAGCTGTAGGTCTTATCTCCAATCAGCTTCAAGTGTAGCAATAATATGGAGTTTTGCAAAAGACGAAGCAACTTTGAGATTTTAGGATATCAATATAGAGAAAAAAAATATTTTTCTATCCTGGGCTAAAACTTCCAGATAAACTTTTACAGTAGACGTTCCGTCCTGCTTTCTGTCCACACCCAATAAAACTCTTCTTCCTCTTGACCTCTTCTTGAGTGCACTGTCAATGGGTGAAGATGTGTCCAGACTTATTTTGTACACAATTCTGCAGTTTCTGGGCGAACACCAAGAACATTTTGTTTCATTTGTGGAACAAAACAAAACTGATCAAAAAAAAATCCCTGAAACTAAATTTACCTTCTAGATTTCACGAGCTGAAGGCAAAAACAAAAGCCCTGAAGAGGAACATCTGCATGAGAGTCATGCCAGGATTTATTTTCAGCTTGAAAGTAACATTAGAACATGATAATAATCAGCAACATGCTCATCCTATTATACAAAAAATAAGGTCAGATGGACTGACAATAACGTCCATCTGACCTTCCAAAACACAAAATGGTTCTAACTCAGTCATTATTTTCAAAGTTTGACCAAAACGGCCATAAGTCTTCTTCTAAATCTCTGGCATGAATGGAGGTGGTGATATGCTTCCCTTCAACACTTAATCCTTGTTAAATAAAATGTAAAATCAGTGCTTGGAAGTAACTTTCAGTGATAAATAAAAACAAACTGTAAACACAGAGCTACATTTATCACCTTGTCAAATAAACACAATTTATATTAGAGGCATTTGTTTGGAGTGAAACAGGAAACTTGACTTATTTTATATTCTGACATCGGAAAATGTGGATGCCTCTGATTCTTTGATTCTGGTAAAAAAAAAAGAAGGTTTGGCTTGCAGTCAAGCCAAAGTCCTGATATGACTCCAACTTAAACTTCATGCCGCTGAAGAGGTTTGACACAATAACAAATTAGTAGTGCAGAAAAGACCTGCAAAATTCTAGATATAAGCCGTTTATGTATAAAAGAAAAAAACATGAGGTCAGGAATGAACCAATATATTTATTAAACAATACTTATTCAATATAACAAACACAAATAAAGAGAAGCTATTGCAGAAAATCCTATTTCACTTGGGTCACAAATTGTTGTTAAAACAACATTATCACTTTTTACAGTTTTATAATCTTTGATTTAAGATCTAGACTTCAGACTTTTAGATGTATTAGTAAAATATTTAGCTTACTGCTCAGGTCTAGATTTATATGCAGGAAAGTATGTGACTATACACTGAAAATGGAGTCTGATAGAAAATATGTAACCAAGCTTACAACTTTAGACTATTTCATGTCTTTTTCTTTTAAAATGACCTGCTGCAACATTGTGTAGAAATGTTTCATTATAAGAGAAGGAAAGTGCAGCTTTGACATGATGCATAGTTTAACGGAGCACATTTTTAACAAACGCTTTCAGGCAGAGCCCAGCAGGAGGCAGTGTAAAGACACAGCTGCCACCTCCTGCCAGAGATCCACTTCTGGATATTTGGGATTAGCCAGAAAGCAGTTCACTCTTCACAATGGTCCGACACGGCGTAAGGTCACTCTGCTCACAGGACAGGAAGATCCACCCTCACAGTCCGGTCCATTTACGGTTCTCCTCTGAGTCCTCTCAGCAACAGCTCAGGCTCCTGGATGTTTTAGAGAGATTCATCCAAATACTCGTGCAGCCTCTCTCCTCTGTTGTTGTGCTTGTGTCTCCTGAAAAGAAGTGTTCAATTTAGATCAAACAGCAGTGACAAACTGAGAACAGACTCAAGTAAAAAATGACAATTGTTTTGTCAGCAGACGCAGCCCGGCCTGTCATGTCGCATATTGTGTGGGAGGATGCCATGTCGCATTTTTCTGTTTCACTCTGTACTCTCACTCTTTTCCCCTTGTCTTAACAGTGTGCTTTTCTTTCTCACAGCGTTGGCTTCATCACCAGAGCATAGCCTGAAATGAGATTTGTGCCTGACAAAGTGCATTACTGTACCTCCACAGAAGGAACGCCAGCACTCCTCCACACAGCAGCAGCAGCAGGACGAGACAAACAACAGCCGCCGTCATCCCTCTGCCCTCAGACTTACAAGGTGCTGCCAAGCACACACACACAAAAAAAACAGATAAAAAGGTCAAACAAAGCCAGACATCTGACACGGCTGCTCTAAATGTCCTCAGCAACGAGTCTGCACCCTCAGTAAAATGTGAAGCAGGAGGAAAAAACAAGAAACATCCTAAAATACCCTGACTGTCTTTGGATCATCACGCCTCTCGGCAGATACGAAGAATTGTATTTGTCTCGCCCGTTTAGCAGCTCTGGTAGCAGCAGCAGCAGTGGTGGTGGTAGTGATTTATTGATCACAGTCTGGAAAATCCTTTTTCACTGAAACACTACAGCAGCAACAATACAAGCAACAAAAGTTCAGTCAGGATACAGACTCAGACAGACGCAAGATGTCTGAAAACCCACCACTGAGCTCAATTTAAACAATTGATTTTATTCTCTTATATGCTGATATTTTTATTCAGATTGCAAAAGAAGCACTTGGAAATGTACGAGTCTCCAAAAATATCTGACTCATTCTGTTTTTATATGTTTTGTGTATAGAGTAGGTTTCAGACGTTTTCTGAATGAAAATTAGAAATTTGAAAATGCTAAAAAAAATGAAATTTATTAGTTGTAGATGTACATTCAGTGATCACTTTCAGCATTTTTTAAAATTAAAATTCATCCAGTAGTTCATGAGATATTTTGGTAACAGACGCAGGTATACACACACACACACACACACACACACACAGGCTCAGGTATGTTTATTATCTTTGCCACCTATAAAAACTTTATTTTATAATTTCAGACTGCAAATACCCCTCTCCAAACCCAGTAATCTTCAGAAGGTTTCTGGTCACTCAGGTCATACACTGAACAGTGTTAATTCTCCCCCATTGTTGTTTTGTGTTGACCTTTGACCTTTGAAGGTAATGCGTTTCATCTCTGGAGCTGCAGAGTGCCCCGATAAAGTCAGCAGCTTATTTCTGACAGATGTTTGGTCTAAAAGAGAAGGAAGAGGAAACGTTGCCTTGAGGGAGGTCAAAGGTCACACAACACAATGAACTCAAAGCATTTCTTTTCTTGTTATCGTTTCAACAAAATATAAAAAATGGCCTTCTAAGAATCAACATTTGGTAATCTTGTTACATGATACAACTCGCCTATTATTTTATAGCTTTTTAAATGTGTCTGTCTGTTAGCAAAATATCTCATGAATCACTGGATGAGTTTTATTGAATAAATTATTGGATGTACATCTATGCCTGACTAGCTTTTGAAGTCAGCTCCAACCAAGATGGCTGCCACAGCTTATTGAGTTTCGCAGACACAAAAATGGTCAAACTCAATCTGTTTCACAGATATTAAACTAAAACATGATCTTTTAGTAGTTGAGAGTCATCTCCAACACACAATGTGAGTGCTAACAGATTGCATAAAATCTTATAGTCTTTTGTGTAACTTGAGCACGTTCACATTTAACTTGTCTGTACTGTAAGTTGATTCGTGTACATCGTTCCTGTTTAATTAAATAAATCAAACAATGTAAAATCGAAATCAACATGTAATGTTCTGCATTGCTTAGCTTCATTACATGCGTCCATTTTTATTGTATTTTTAATATAGTGGGGTTATTTTTGTGAAACGATCACAGAAAGGAGCATTTAAGAGTTTTATCGTACAAATAAATCCATATCTGAATCCTGGAGGATTTGGTGGAGTTATTCAGAGGAAAGTTTTCAACCTGTTTTATGTTTTGCTGCAAAAGCAGACTGAAAATGAGTCAATACATCTGAGAAGGGAGGATACTCATTGGTGGTTTTACCACTTCAGCTAATGCCTTTCATTTTATGCTTCCACCACTGAGATAAAAGTACTGATGAGTGCTGTAAACTGCATTTACGGCGTTAGAACACTATTAATGTTTATGTAAAATGGCACACAGAAGTCTCAGACTGAACGTTAGTTACTTGCAGCGTAGGTGTCTGAACTGTGGCCCAGCTTGTTGCTAACCACGCAGGTGAAGTGGCCACAAATGGGACTCATGGTCACAAACAACGTTGTCCCGTCTCTGGAGACTCTCCCCACCGTCTGGGTGATGACGGCTCTCTCGTGGAGCCAGCTGAAGCTGGGGTCAGTCCCCCACGCCTCGCCACAAACCAGCGAGGAGTGGGACACGTTGATGCTGACGGAGACATGATGGACTGCCTCTGCAAAGACAGATGAACAGACATGAGGTCAAATATGGAGAGAGGTATGAGAGCTGGATAGAAACAAGAGGGAGATAAAGGGCTCAGCTGTAGGCTTCTGTCTGTTATAAAACAAGAATAATGGTACATGGCTGTCTAAGAGGGTCCAAGACAAAGAACCTTGAGAGACATTTAATGCTGTCAGGAGAAGCTGGCTCAGGTTCAGAGACAATAATGGGATCAGAGAGTGAGGTATTAAGTTGGAAAATGGGATGACGGAAAACACTGGAAGCTGAGAGAGAAGATGTAAAGAGTGGAGCTGATGAATTGATCCTGTTGGAGCCAAAAGAGCTGGAAAAAAAGCAGGAAAGCAGACAGCCACAATGAGACAGAAATCATCCGGAGAGACAAAAACAAAAGGGAAGAACAGAAGAATAAAGCCTTTAGGCAAATTTAATTTCAAGTGTTACATTATTAAATGAGAAATACACCTTCAGAAGAAAACAATGTGCACTGAAGTGAAATTAAAGAATATTTATAACACTTACAATAATGTTGAATTTGAAATGGGGAAAAGCCAGAACACATCAGCCGATATACTTGAAACATTTTTGCTTTTATGTCATTATTCAGTGTGATTTATGAGCGGGGACAGAATTTTTTGTTTAAATAAACTGCTGTTGCAACCCGCTGAAAATGTTGCAAGAAAGCAGCATTTATATCCATATTTCCTCATTACAACTATCTGCTGCCCTTTAAGAGCCCCAGCATCGTGTGACCTTTCTGCAGATGCTTTGAGAAGAAAACATTCATTGGGGCGCGACTAACAGTTTAGAATTTATTAATCCTTGTTTTTGCAAATCACATAGTTTCCAGTTTGAAAAATTACCAAATCGATTTACCCTCGGGGGATAAACGAAAAATTGTTTTGACCTTGAAACCTTAGCTTCACAGAAACCATGTTGATGTCTTTCAGTTATTTATTTTGTCAGAAAAACTAAAAAAACTCTAAGTATTTAATCAAAAAGTGTTGTGAAAAGTGCATTCTGACCTTCAGCATCTTTTACCAAGTTAACAACAAATAAACAATAAAGTAAAATTATTAAAAACTCAAAGTCAAAATTTTCATTAAAAAATGCACCAATTTGACATTTTTAAAAGTAAAACCAATTCACACTGTGCAATGAAAAGAAATCTCAAAAAAAGGAAAGCTGACTTTATTTTAAACAGGTCTGATCTTTAGCTGTAAACTGTGTATTTAAGGGTCTTGACACAAGGCTGTGGGAAGTAGGGGCTCGGAGGGTGCTGCAGCAGTTTTAGATTAAGAGCTTTAGTTCACCATATGTTAAGAAATGATCGACTTATAGCTTCTTTTGGTCAAACCTTAAAAATATGCTCATTATTATGCAATAATGCTGTATCTTGTGTGATCTCAGATGGTCTGTCAGCGCTCGGTGTACGTGCTGTGAACGACTCTCAGCTACTACCACCACAAAATTTGCCCAGCCACTGTAAATGTGACTAAGTTATAGACATTTGTCAATTAACTGTGACAACCATTTTGAATTGAGGTAACTTCAAAAGTCGATCAGCTGTCGATCTACAGCCAATACTGACTTTCTGAGAGTTTCGTTGAAATCAAGTGTTTCATGAGATATTTTACTAACAGCTACTATCATACCAAATATTAGCTCAATATGTGTAAAATTGGCCAGATTGTCAGCGAACCTAATCTGGGTTGACTTCAAAAGTTAATCAGTTGCAGATGTTTGTCCCATGATTACTTTCTGAAAGTTTCATTAAAATCTGCCCAGTGGTTTATCAGTTACTTTGCTTTCATTAATATTTTCATAGTATTGGGTTGAATACATCTGGTATACAAACAAGCACTGTTAATATATGTATATCTGTGTGCAAAATTTTACAACAGCTTAAAACCCACGAAACAAGTGAGCAGATTAGCACTAGGCGTGTAATTCACAGTAACATCTCTGACGTGCCGCTCATCTTACTGTACCGTATTCCCTGACGATGCAGCGTGCAGTGGTATTGGCTCCTGTGCGATCTGTCACAATCACAGAATACTCTCCGCTGTCTGCTCTGCTGTATCCATTAATCTGAAGTGTCGTCTCCTGCTGCTCCATGTTCACACGGACGTTTGGCCTCGTACCAGCGCACTTCATGCTGCTGCCGGAGCATGTGGCCAGCGTCACCATCACCGGATCAAATCCAGTTTCAGGCTCTCGTTCCCAGGTTACCATGGAGATCTCTTCTTGGGGCTCTGTCTTGATCCAGGCTTTGAGGTCCAGCCTGGAGCCAGGGATTACATGCACAGGCTGCTTGTTGGTGATGTGCACCAACATACACCACAACCTGCACGGCACTGAGGACAAAGATTGGACCACTTGTTACATTTTTACACTAGAGTTTTCACAGAATCTAGATCAAATAAAACAAACTTGTCATCAACATACAACATATATGTTTCAATACCCATTAAGTGGCTGCTTTCTTTCAAATAATGCCAAGTAATGATTTATGAAGCATGTCAGTGGTGCCTAATATGATATTCATCAAACCACATCAGTATCTTTAAGTCTGCGTCAAAGCCTGCTAAGCTTGTGTACATGTACCTCAAGAGCTATTAATCATGTGTCTTAAGTTGACTGGCGGAGCATAGAGGAAGTAAATATTGCAAGTGAGGTTATTATTGCAAGAAGCCGTTTACCAGAAGACTTGTGTTTTCGTAAGAGTGCAACATCTAAAGGCTGGTGCCTCTGTGTGGTCTGACAGAATGAAAATGTGCCGCTGTCCGATTCTGCCTTCATCTGTGTGTCCCTTCGTCTGAACCGGTAACAAAATAGCTCATGAATCACCAAACTGATTTTAATGAAGCTTTCAGAAAGTTATCATTGGTTTGACATCGAGAGCTGGTTAACTTTTGGAGTCAACCTAATACAAGATGGACGCCACAGCAAAGAAACTTTAGCAAACACAGGAATGGCTGTATCTCAGTTAGATTTACAGACACTGACACCCAACATACTCTTAACTCGAATTGATGAAGTTAGAGCTGGGTGGATTTCAATGAAACTCTCTTATAGAAACATCTATAACTAATAATCTTTTGGAGTCAATCACAGTCAAGATGGATGCCACAGGTAATCAACATTCACCAACACAAATAGCTATACATCAGTGTTTTTTTTGTTTTGTTTTTTTACTGACTTTAAGCTAAAATTAGTTGTTGTGGTAGCTGGCAGTCATTCACAACACATACTCTAACAGATCCTGCAAGATCATACAATATATTACAATTTCCCATGACACTGTGCATAATGTTAAACAACTATAACTCCAATTTCTCACCATAAGATGAGTTTAGTCTAAAACTGGCATGAAAGGTAGTGTGCAATATGTATTCCTTCAATGAATGATTGGACTTTAACTTTAAATGCAAGAAGAAATGTAAGAAATTAGCAAAAATCTAAAAAAAATGTTTAGTTTGGTCTCTGTTGGCGCAGGATGTTTTGTTTTTTCTCTATTAATGATTAGTATGGACGTTACAGCAAAAAGCCTTACACAGGAGTAACAATAGGGCAGCTTTCCAGCACAGGAAACACTGCAGATCCATAATGCCTGCTGGTGTAAAGAAAGCACAGAAAGACGAATTTGTCCACAACTTCAGTGGTGGCAGCAGCAGGTCACCATTTCCTCTGTACTCAGGCAGCAGGGGGTCACTGCAGCATGAATAATAACATCACCTCTAGAGAAAAACACAAAACTAAAATGAGAGCAAAGAAACAATTAAAGCAGCATGTGTCACTCTAAGAAATGAAGTTCCAGTGTTTAGAGAATCCTTTTTCCTCTCCCTGAATTTATTTGTGATGTATCCAAAAAGCAACAAAAACAACAGCCTTGCAGAATGCACAAAAATCAGAAGTTGGAGCCAAACGGAAAAGTATCTGCTGCCAAAACTTAATAACAAAAGAAAAGTTAAATAGAATTTCTCCAGCACAAAACGGGGTGAGAAAACGCAGATAACCACACAGGAACACAACCTGCATGCATTAAATGTATTCTGCAATTTGTCTCGTTCTTTAACCTACAGTTATAGAAGCAGTCAGAGTGAGATTCACCTACCGGAGCAATGCTGAGACAAATGAAAAAAAGCAGAACCAGTTTTCTACTCTGTGTTGTCAGAGTTTAAAAGGCAGCAGAGTTCAGTGTCCAAATAGATGTCTGGCTCTAAACCAATTGACACCTCCGAAGCACTTTTCATGGCATTATCGGAAATAGTTTCAAAGCAGAGTAAAGTAAAAGTACATTTTTTGACCTCCTCTCCTCTGTGAGGTCTTTTCTGGTCAGGTCCAAACAGAGTGTGAGCGTCTCAAAGTAGGCGTCACTTGTTTTGCGAGCCGTTTCCTGCTTCTGTACACTCAGCCTTCCTGTACTTTCTATACTTGTTTCTGCTTTGTCTTTTTAACAAATGAACTCTCTGTTGTCCTCCTTCCACTGCGCCTTCTCTCTTCTCTGACCTGTGTTTAAGGCTCTGCTCCCAAGCGTTTACGCTCCCCCAACAATGCAACAAGTTCAACTCTGGACGTTCATGCATGTTTTGTTGTACTGTTTGTAAACAGATATATAATGCAATGGCATTTTTCTTATGAAATGGGTTTTGTACTCTGTGCTTCTTATCCGCAGACACAATACAATGTTATGGCTTTGCATTGTAAAGAGGAGGTAATACAGTACTTGATTTTCTCCATTCTTGTTTTTTCCAATAATTGTTTCTAGCCTGCAACTGAGAAACACTTTCAAGCACGTAAAGGGGAAGGCCAACAAGTTTCCCTGGGAAAGTTATTTTATTTTCGAATGGTTGGTTAGGCTGGTCGTTACAAACGAGATAATGAGATAAAACTGAAAGCTCAACCAAAGCTAAACAAACTTTCAAATGGGATTGTCTTCTCAACTATACATATTTGTTATGCAACTAAAACAGTGAACCACTTATTTAAATATTAGAAATGCTGTTTCTGCCATCAGAAAGGCACAACCTGGGGCACAGGTACAATAGAACCATTTTGAACATGATTACATGACTCCAATTCTGAAAAAGTTGGGACGTTGTGTAAAATGTAACAAAAAAAAAAAAAAAACTTAGAGAAGCAGGCTTTTGAATTGTATGCTGATAATGGGCCAAATGGTGCCCATTGTCTTTAGTATGGAATGAAAAGCATTCATGATTTTCAAAAACAATTTCAAATTTAAATTCATCTGACTGCAGAGCAGTTTTCCACTTCACCTCAGTCCATTTTAGATGAGCTGTGGCCCAGAGAAGATTGTGGCAGTTTTCTATTCATTTGTGACTTCATCTTTGTATGATAGAGCTTTAAGCAGCATTAATGGATGACACGGTGAACTGTTTTTACAGACAGTGATTTGTGGAAGTGTTCCTGAGCCCATCCTGAATAGATCAGACCTGTTTTTAATTAAATGAACCCTGAGAGCCCAAAGATAACAGCATTCAATGTTGACTTTTGGCCTCAGAGATTTCTGTTGATGATATTATGAACTGTAGATGATGGAATAATGAATGTCTTACAAATTTTTCTTTGAGGAACATTATTCTGAACTTTTCTACTTTTAGAGAAAGCTATCACAGACTGGTGAACTTTTGCCCATCTCTTCTGAGAGATTCAGCCTCTCTAACATTCTCTCTTACTGACCTTTTATCAATTAACCTAATTATTTTTATTTCTCCAGCTGATCCTTATTGGCACCACTTATTTTCCCAGTCTTTAGTTGCCCCTGTCTTTGCTTTTATGTTGCTTCCATAAATTTCAAAATTACCTAATTTTCCTCCCAAAAAGTGCTGGCCTAGTTTCTAGAAAATTGTACTATGTTCCACTGTGAATGAAATATGGATTTAGGAGATTTGCAAATCATTGCATTCGGTTTTTCTTTGCGTTTTACACAACTTTTTCAGAATTGGGGTTGTAAATCTTTACATATTACTAAAAGGATTTATGAATAATCATGGGAATTACAGCTGTGGATCCCACAGAGTTCTTTGTCCATAGAGAAGTGCTGCTAGCTGGAATTATCCAGTGGGTGGTACTAATCTAACAGCTAAAATATAATCAACTCTTTGAGTCTTCATATGAGCAGAGATCATAAATACCCTCCTGTTTCCACATGCATATTGAAGAGTGTTCAGGTTTTAGCTCACATTAACAGATCATGGCAGAAGCGAGCAGGTTATTTATGGTTATTTATGAATTTTCCAATATTTAAGAAAACACATAGTTGAGTTTATAAATATGACTTGTATTAAGCAGTTTCTATGAGACAAATATGTGTGGGCTCTTTAAGAGAACAGGTGTATTGTTTACAGGTAATAATGCTGAAACAGGAAGTAGTCATGTTATTAACACAAACAACCAAAGCCTTGTTTCAGTTCAATGAAGGTTAGGAAAGAAGGAAAAGCTTCACTTACAGCTGACTCCTCTTAATCTTAAAGAGTCTGGTTATTTTTAGAAAATGTTTGTTTGTTCACTAAACTAAAAATACCTTAAAAAAATAAATTTGATTGGAGGTATTTTGTATGTGATACTGACACCTTTCTTCTTCACTCTCTGTTTTCTGTTTAGTTCTACCATCTGCCAACCCGGTATCTATCCAGGTCCAGACAGACCCGGTACTGACTCAGACACTGACTGTTCCCAGTGAAGACCGTCTACAAGTCTCAGGTCCTGGTCATGACTTGGAAACATGAAGGAGTCCCTCTGGGTTTTCAGGCTGGAGGATCCTACGTTCTGAACGCTTTGGAACAATTTTAGAGCAGAATCATCGTCACAAATCAGAGGCGCTCAGGTCCAGGAACCTCACAACTCCAGATCCATACAACTCAGAGTAAAAAGATGAATGTTATAAAAACTCCAACTGTCTGATTTCTAATACTTTTGGGTTTCAGTGTGATTTTTTTTCTGTGATTTAAAAATAAAAAAATTGATTGATTTTGTTTGTTTCTAAGAGGTCTGTCTTTTACTGTATTTTGTACCTCCTTATAGTTTTTTTTTCCTTTGCTGTTTCTGACGTGTTGCACTTTGGTTAACGATAACTGTTGTTTTAAATGGGATTAATTAATAAACTTGACTTGACTTGAAGGGAACAAGGAGGAGGAAGTGGAAGGAATCCAAAGTGAGGGTTATGGCTGTGGTTTTAATGAAGCAGTGATTTTTAGGGTGGACAAATAAGTGAGTAATAAAAAAAACCTCCTGTTTCCATGTTACCGTGGAGATCTTCTTTTTGGGATCCTTATAGATCCAGGCTTTAAGAACCTGGATCATTTGTCATAACTATTTAATGCCTTTTTATAGACTATTTTTACTCAGCTGACCAGGATGATCAGATTTTTGTAAAACATTGGCAATGTAATCAAATAAAACAAACAAAAAAAGACTCAAAGTGTCAATCTCTTTACTCTATATATCTAAAGATACGTGGCTTATGGCTGCTTTCTGTCAAATAATGCCAAGCAATGATTTATGGTGCATGTCAGCAGTGCTTAATGTGATAACCATCAAACCATATCAGTATCCTAAAGTCAGTGTCAAAAATCTGATAAGTCTGTGTGCATCGACCACGAGAGCTATTAATCATGTGTCTTATATTGGTCGGTGAGCTACACAGGAAATTAAAGTAATGCAAGTGAGTGTATTAATGCAAAAAGTGGTTTATAAGTTTTTTTTTTCTTTTATGTAAGAGTGCAACATCTAGATGCTGGTGCTTTTGTGTGTTTTGACAAAATGAGTGTTTCACTTTGAATAAAAGAGAACGAGATTAAACTGAAAGGTTCAAACTGGACCATATTATCGTCCTCTCAGCTGCACATCCCTTTCACACAACAACAACGCTGAAGCAAAATGACAACATTTATTCACAAGTTAGCCTTTAAGAGGCACAACCTGGGGCTCCGATACATGTTATTTAAATGTGATTATGACCCAACTTTTATTTGCGAAGGATTTATGAATAATCATGGGAATTACAGCTGTGGATCCCACAGAGTTCTTTGTCCACAGAGAAGTGCTGTTAGCTGGAGTTATCCAGTGGGTGGCACCAATCTAACAGCTGAAGTATAATCAGCACTTTGAGCCTTCCTATCAGCAGAGATCATGAATATTCTCCTGTTTCCACATGCAAATGAAGGAGTGCTCAGGTTTTGGTTCACATTAACGGATCGAGGCAGATGTGAGCAGGTTAATTACAAAGCTGAAGGTGTTCGGATGTTTGAAACTGCAGTAATTTCCCTGCTTCATCGGATCATAACTACAGTGTAACAGTAACAATAACAACGACCTTAAATCATCAATGTCAAAACTAAAAAAACAAACAAAAAAAAAAACACATTTCTGTAACACAGTTTCTGCATAACAGCATAAATGTGTGCGGGCCCTTTAAGAGAACAGGTGTGTTGTTTGACAGGTAATAAGCAGATACAGGAAGTAGTCATGTAAGCAAACACAAACTGTAGTTGATTCTCGTTTCGATGGAAAACCAACATGAAGGAAGGAGGAAAACACTTTGGTGAGGTTTCTTTACAACCATCTCATTCATTTTAATAAAATTGTTTATGTTCAGGAAAACTACAGGAAACCTCCAGAAGCTCACGTGTGATGAGGCTTGAACGGTTCTGTGATGAAACCTTTAATGAATGATTATTTTTTACAAAGCAGATTAATTTACATGGCTTATTTTTTTCCCAGCAGACCGTCCTGACTGACGCCATGAGCCAACCTGTGCTCCTCATCAGGCTGTCCCTGGCAGGTAAACATTTGGCTCAAACACTTTCTGCGCTTTTTTTTTTTTTTTTTTTTTCCCGGCTTCGTCTCTCAAACAGCTCAAGTCTCAGAGGAGTATCGATGGAATCAGAGTTGTTTAAAAAAAAGCCACAGAATGTAAAAGTAAACAGGTGAGGGAGGGACCGCTGAAATATTCCAAGCACGTAAATAAAACAAAAGCATTAGGAGCTTTTAAAGCTGCTCGACTGCATTTTCATCTGTTCACTGACTGCTGATTGACGTGTTGCCTTCAAGGCCTCCTTACAGGCTGCGACATCCGAGTTTCCAGATGCGTTGGAGAATCATTGTTTTTCTGTGACACAATCTTAGCTTGGTAAGGGATTTAAAACAATAACAACAATAATATGCACAGTGGGTCAGTTGATAACAACAATACTTTGCTAAATTATAATTAGTTATGAAGTTTATTTGGCCATGTGCAGATTTCTGATTGACCCTAAGAGTTGAAGATAAAATATATAAACTATATACTAATAAACAGAAATAAAATCAGATATTGGAGAGAAAAACATTAAAACGAGGAAATGAAGAGCAAACAAAGACTAAATGGCAACAAACGTCCTGCAACAAAATGATAGTGAGGAGCAGAATGAGACATAAAATATGATTAGACACACACAAGAATGTAAAAACAAAAGCAAGGAAATGAAGAACAATGAATATAAAACATAAAACGATTTATACAAAATATTCTCCCCATAACCAAGTGCCAAATGAGGACAAATTGATATTTATGAGAATCAAAGTGGCCCATCTGTGAGACAAACCAAGCAAAGAACTGCAAAATGACCAGAACTTTGGAATATCACAACTCAAAGCATAAAAGAACAATAAATATATTTATTTAAACTAAATGACTTCCAAAAATGGGGGAAAAAAAATCCCAAATAAAAAAAAACAAACGAATAAAACCATTAGGAAGATTTTTAGATTCAACTTTAAAACATTGTTTTTCTCTTTTAATCTTTTATATTTTTGTGTCCCTAAAGTTCCTCTAAATAAGTTTAGTTTAATAAACCTTTTTTAACTGACTGATAAAAGTTTAGTTAGGAAATAAAATGGTTTTAAAAATTGCTTTATTTAATTTTTGATTGTATAGTCTTTTATTTTGTTAGGACTTTTAGTCAAATAATTAAAAAAAAATGGAGTCTTAAGACAATTTTTAAAACGGATTAATCAAACGAAAGAGGAAATGGGTTCAGCCAGATAATGTCAGGAGACAATCCAATTAATCTATAGTTTTTATTTTTTATTTTTGCTGTAAGTAAATTACAATGATTGTGACAAAACAGGGTAGTTACAAAATCTTTTATTTCCACCATGTTTTCTTGTGTAAATTATGTATGAAAATGAGAACAATCATTAAACAAAGATCATTTTTAAGTGTTTAAACTGCCGCAGCAAAGAAAATTAGCTCCAGGGATGTAAATTATATTTTAATTTGTTTATTAACGAAGGGCTGTTGTTCATGCATGAAAGATAATAATTGAAGTAATAATTAGTGACACTTCCAAATTATTAAAAACACATTTTGCTGCTGTGTCTCAGCAGTTGAGGTGCGACACAACACAGACCCAATCTGAAGGGTTCACAGAAAACATTTGAGTTTTTTCATCTCTGAATGTCTGCAGCGTCTCTCACGTTGGGCTCGGATCGGTGATGAAACCTTCAATAAAACACAAAAACAGTTTGGTTCAAACTAAAGAGAAGCTTTATTTCCTTTGAGTCAACCAGCAGAAACGTAAAATTCATCAACAGCAGTTAAAATATTTTATTTTACATCAGATTTCACTGATGTTCCGATTACACAAAAACATACTTTTGCTTTTGTTGAGTTCTGGGTTTAGTAAATCAAACAGTTCATGAAAGCGTCAGGGCTGTGCTGTGTCACTCATGGGTGTTTCTCACTTCTGACTCATTTCCCTGTTAAAAAAAAACCCCAACAAAGGCAGATGCTTAAAACACTTTTTGTTCCTTTCAGGACTCGACATGGGGACCTGACTTCATGTTAGTTTTGTAATGTTTTTTTCCTCCTCCTCCTGTGAAGGTTGTGTAACGGCCATCAAACGAGACCGATCAGAATCATATTGAGTGATTCACTCCAGAAGTCACTGATCACAAAGCTCAGCTGTGGCTGTTTCGCGTGTAAATAATAGACACCACAGATTTAGTCCGCCTGAATATTTCATACAGTCTCAACAGAATCAGATTTTTTTTCATCATATTACTTTCTGGACTACAAATGAGCAGGCAGCTTTGACATTTAGCTGGTTGAATCTATATAAACTAAAGTTCTTCACAACAAAGAGGTGTAAAAATTTCTCTCTCTGTGCCAAAACAAAATGTGATCATGACTCAGTTTAGTTTAAGTCAGGATAATAACAAACCAAAAACTATGTTATTGTTAAATTCCAAAACCCAGTTTTTGTTTCTGCATCAGAAAATAAACCTAAGTAAAAGTATTAATGTGAGAATACTTCTCAAATCTACATATACATAAAATCAAATATAAATAATCAAAATAACAAGCACTGTGAATATCAGTGTGAGCAGTCTTTTACATTTAAGCATTTGTTTATCCTTTACAAAAACGATCCACAGCAGCATTTGTTTTACCTTTTTTTTGGTGTTTGACGGAGGAACAAAAGCCCAAACAAATGAGATTCACCCAGCTTCTGTGGTACTTTGTATTTATTATTTGTTAAATGTCAACCTTTGTGCTCATTAAATATACTGAATCTTTTCTTTTTTTTTTTTTTTTTTTAAGTTCTCCTCTCTGCCGATGTTCTGGCACAGAACCCGATAACGATCCAGTTCCAGAGAGACCCGGTGCTGATTCAGACTAGCACTGAGATCTTGTTCACAGTGCCGAGTCTGTCTCCGACTCAGGTCTTTTCTGCGATATGGAAGTACAGGGATACTGTCACTGTGGGCTCGTGGAGCAGTGCAGGGCCCGTGGTTAACCCTGGAACCCAGTTTGAGACCAGAACCACCATTACTGCCAACCAGCTCCGAATCGGAAATGGCCGGCTCGAAGATGCAGGGTCGTACACCTTGGAGGTGATCCCCAGTGGAAGCTCAGGACTGACCGCAAACTCCAAGTCCGTCCAGCTGAGGGTGTTCGGTAAGAGCTAAAGACTGAACCAAGGAGAAGCAGGTGTGGTGGAGGTCTGACTGAGAAAATGAAGGCAGCGGGGATGTTCAGGAGGAACATGATAAAGTAAAGGGGGATTCAGGGAGTACAAGAATTAATCTGGGATGTATAATGAAATTAGTGACCCATAGAAGGTGAGGTAAGATTAATGAAAAAGGAGGAGGAGATGAAGCAAGTAGCTCAGGGCTTTATGCCAATTAAAACTCATTTGTTATGCTCCACTCGTGGTCCTAGATGTTTGATATCGTCTAAAAGTGGCGCTGCATGTAGAGACAGTAGAAACTGTATTTGCATTCATTTATATTCAGTACTGTAATGGAGCCTGAACAGCTGAGTGTCTTTTTAGTTTCAGCCCACACTGGAGGGATGACGCACAGTCTCTCATCCTTTCTACCCCCACGGAGAGCAGGGCGACCAAACCGCCATGCAGCTAGTCTGTTATTGCAGAAAGGTCACGTTCTCCAAACTCACAAGTGCTGGTTCACATCATGGAACAGCCTGGTCCTTGAGCATGACTCCAAACCTCCTGGTTACTCACTAGCTACTCTTAAAAATCACAGGCTGCCCAAAACCTTAAATATGAGATGCTACTGCTGAGTCACAGGCAAGAGACGCTCTGCAAAAAATGCAAGTAATTAGAGCTTTTTAGTAGTGGCTGTAATGTTTTTGTTTGTTTGCTGTTGCTGCCATGGTTCTTTTACCCATCCTTCCTCCATCCATACGCCCCCTCTTCTCCCTGTCCAATTATTTAACTTAGGCAGCTTGCCAAAAGGCATCTCAGCTACCACTCGCACCGTCTGCCCTCTTATGCGCCATCTGTGCTTCTATCTGAACGCTGTCCCTTCTCGCCTCTCTCTTGCTTTGATTACAACAAATTATCCTCAACAGAAACATCAAACTGCTCTCTATTGTTCTGTCACTCCAACTTTTGAAGTGTACTCTCGCTCATACTCTCCGGCTCCATATCTGCAGTAATAGCTATTTAAGAAACATTTTCTCTATGATTCTGTTTGCAGCTGTAAGGTAAAAATGTTTCTTTTTATATTTTCTTTGTAGATCCAGTAATTGGGGTGAGTCTGTCAGTTCCTTCAACAATAGTGGAGAATAATACGGTGTCTATGAGTTGCACATGGACCTCTGGGACAGAGGTTACAGTCCAGTGGAGCAAAGGAGGCGTAACCATCACTGCTGACTCCAGAATCACCATCTCAGGTGGCTCTCTGGTCATCAGCTCAGCCATTCGGAGTGATGCTGGGGACTACGTATGTAACGCCAGCAACCCTGCCAGCTTTCAAACCGCCACAAGGAGCCTCACTGTCTACTGTGAGTTTACAACTGGCCAAGACATGAGGCAGATAATCTGCTGTAACCACAACAAATGGCAGTAGCTTATCTCCCTATCCACATTGCACTGCACACTGTGTGCTGAATTGCACCCGGCTTGCACGAGACATTCTTCCATAAGCCCACAGTGCTGCTGCTGGCTTTGTCTTGATCACATCATTAATTCTGATATGACATTTTCACTGTAGTATATCATGCAGTACTTACCTACTGCATCAGTGTCCTTAAAAATTAAAAACGGTTTCTTTACCCACATGAAAACCCCAAATATAAGCCAACTTAAAATAAAATATTCCTGTTCTGAAGCATAGAAATATCCAGCTGCCAGCTTGGTTGCAGAGTGAAAGTGTGATATCTTCATCACATGGCCTGCTGCTGCAGTCTGATTATAGATTGTAAAAAAAACTTGAAGTGCAGCTAATAATTATTTTCCCTGGCAATTCATCTCTTAGCTTCTTCTCTTTCTTTTCAGTCCATGATTCATCAAAAATGATTGAAAGAAAGACCTTCACCAGTTTGGCGACATTCTAAAATTGCGATTTTTGTCTTACCAACACCAACTTAAAGTAGTTTTTGAAAGAAATAAACCCACAACTTATAATTCAGAAACTAGAACCATGAAAATGGTTTGTTGTTACCTGGATAAATGACTGAAATGGCTTATTGTTATTTTTGCCATATTCATATTTTTTGACATATTTACCACTTGGAACACTTTCATGAGTAAATTAATACAACAGTCAACGTTGTTAAAGAGATCTGGAATCTTTTATTGCAGAACATAAAAACTATGATATTCTCATTGTAAAGATTTGCACATACAAGAAGTTCTGAGACCCACATTTTCCATTTTGTTATATTTCAAACTCACTTTTTTCTGAGATTTTTTTAGAAGTAAACACCTTGTTTATGTAAGTATACACAGTCTTTATGAATTACATGGTAAAAACGGTTTTGGATGCATGGCAGCCTCAAGTTTGTTTTTGGAATGAAACTACATGTTTGGCACGTCATCTGCTTCTTCTTTTTTTTAATATCTTCTATTTTTTTGGACAGAAAAGTTCAAGTTCACTCAGTTTGTAGTCAGTTTCAGGTCTTAAAGAGATGCTCTGCTGGGTTTAGGTCCAGACTCAGGCTGGAGGTTTGCTTCAGGTTGTTTTCTTGTTGGAATGTAAACCATCGCTTCAGACTGACATCTTAATCCCTTTAGAAAAGGCTTTCCCTCTGAATTGCTCCATATTTTTCAGAACATTACTTTCCTCCATCCTGTCTAGTCTCCCTGCCTTTTTTTACTGAAACACATTTCCACAAATTGATGCTGCCATTGTGATGTTTGACTTTTGGTATTGTTTTTGTTTGTGATGGGTTATGTTCTCTAAAGAATCGCATTCAAACTGAACATTAGCTTGTTTAATACCAGTCTGAAAACAACAATTTGTCCTAATTGATTTGGTTTGAATGTGCAGTGAGATCTGATTGGTCTCAGTTTTTCAAGAATCTTTGTGGCTCAGTGTCCATCTGTATGTAAATCCTTATAGACTGATAAATGCAGTCTTTATTATGTCTAATATTGTGGTGCAGGTGGACTCCAGGCAGGTTATAAAATGTCTCAAGGACAGCTGAACATAGAGGATAGATATCATAACAAAGGCTCTGAACACCTGGTTTTGCTTTAAAACTGGGGAGAGCTGCATATAAAGAAAATCTGTTTTAAGGTTAGCCTGAAGCCTGTTGCAAAAGGAAAAACTTGGAAGGGTTTAAAAGTGTTCTGAATATTCTGTAAATTTTAACACCAGACTGTTTTGAGCAGTAAAACTCTGTATGTGCAAAGTTTTGAATGCAAAGCTCCTCTGAACTGCCACTCAGATTTCACAAGAAAAGTACCATAGCTAATTCTGCAAGAGCAGCTAATATAGTTTATAAATGCTAAAGCAATATATAAAATGCAAGACTCTCTTTCATTAGCTGACGAAGATCAAAGAGGGTTAACTACAGTAATTAAAATAGATGAGGTAACTAAAGGCTCCAACCTGCACAGTAATTTCCCCTTTAGCAGGATATAATTTTCCAATTAGAACTGCTTTTTATAATTGTGCTTACTTGTGAATGACATGTACTTGTTGCTAATAAATGTTGTCTTATCATCATCCAACCAGATGGGCCGGACACCCCCGCGCTGACCATCGACAGACCAAAACAGTGTGTTGGCGGTGGGGATGTGCAGGTGGGACAGACTGTGCGTATCACCTGTACCTCTGCCTCACTCCCCGCTGCCAGCTTCTCCTGGCAGCGTGATGGACAACCAATCACCGGCCAGCCGAACACCGGGGTGCTCACCCTTCAGACCACCTTGACCAGTGAGAGTGGCCAGTACGTTTGCATTGCTGAAAACAGCATCACTGGAAGAACCTCAAGGCAGACCACTGACTTGGCAGTCGTAGGTGAGTTATGGTGAATGCTCACCTCTCTGTGACTGATAATAATCACAGTAGGTTTTAGAATTCGCTGCTGTATCCGTCTTCACGACAGGAGAGGGACAGAAAGTGTTGGTGGCAGATTGATCTGCTGTGATTGTGGTCAAAGCCATTCACTGACCCACCCCTTTCTTTACATTTGTTTCTTCCTACACTTCATTATCCATCTTTTGTGAATCTCCCCATCACTCCTTTATCTTCTTTTTTTCCTCTTCCTTGTCTTGTCTGTCTGAGCTCCAGAGTCATTATCTTCTTTTCTTTTATTCGTTTTCCTGCTCATGACACAATTTCTTCTGTTCCAGATGTATGTTTTGACGGAGGGGAAGTTGCAGGAATTGTAATCGGCTCGTTCCTTGGACTGCTTATCATCATACTCCTCATCATATTACTTATTTTTCTTGTGCGAAGGAGAATGGGTAAAGCCATTTGTGTGTTCATCACCATTGTGCCTTTGCACTTCAGTTTTACAAACATTTCAGCTGTCTTTTTAAGGATTTTTATATATACACTTTTGATTTTAGAAAACAGACCAATAAGAATTTTTATTTTTTTTTACACTAAGATGTCATTTTTTTGTTTTGTGCTAACAGTTCAACAAAGACGAAGGGAAAATGTGTTTGTTCAGAAGACAAATCCCAACCAAGGGCCTATTGTAAGCCACTATAAAGTTTACACATGATTCAGTATTGATTTTGTCTTTATGTCATGATGGTGCTGAAAGGCTGTTCACAAATGAACCCAATCTTTCTTTTGCTCTCTCTTCCATGCCCTCATTTTTCACTTGCTCACATCAAGCCTCCAGATCCACAAACTAATAATGTAAGGGATTTGGACCAAGGTCTTCAACCCCCTCTCTTCACGAACACCCAAACACGCCAGCCTGACCACTTAATCCCAACCCAACATGAAAGACGTGGAAACCTACAGTCTCTGCCTCTGAACGGACTGCATCACTCTGACACACAACAAAATAATGGCCGTGCAAACAGACGTCCACACAATTCTACTCAGAATATTAATTCATATCCAGACAATGGCATTGACAACCCTGCTTTCACACACGCAGAGGCTCAGAATGCAAACGCGCTCCCAAACTCACAGCAGCAAAATCCCAACGTCCTCATTCAGACTGGTGGTGACCAGGGCGCCAACCAGCACCCTGCAGTTCAAGTCAGCCTCAACACGCTTCCGCAAACCAACAACTCTCAAATTCCCACTATTAATGTTAACCTTAACTCATATCCTGCCAATAGCCAACAAACTCAGCAAGATCGTTCACATCCTTTCGCTGAAACCAATAATAATGCTGCACAAATGCAGCTCACAAACGCAAGGCAATCAAATCCCACAATACAGAGTGTCCAGTCCCATCAGATGGATCCCCGTCTACATGATCATGTATACCCAGATCACCAAGCTCAGTCAGGACTTATTCCGACTGGTTATACACATTTGAACAGCGTTAACACTTCTCAGCAAAATGTAAACACGCAGACGTACCAGCAGGAGCCAGAGCCACCCAGGAGGTCTGACAGGAACTCAGGGGGGACTGACACAACCCCAAGATCCACTCATAGACAGATGCCTTGGGATCGCCTCAGAGGAACACCTGCTTACCCCAGTGACACGTTTCAAACAGTGCACCCATTACCTGAAGTTGACTCTGACAGCGTAGACTATACTAGAGAATACACTACTCATCCCATCATAAGAGAGGAAAGAACAGCAAGCAGACCTCAGCCTCAAAGCCAAACTGTTTCCAGACGCAGAACACCAACGAGACGTGATCCACCATCAGAGGAGAGCGAGGCACGAAGCCGATCAGCTGATCGTCATCATCATCATCCAAACACTGCCAGTGTTCCACAGCACGAGCGCTCACACCACACACAGAGAAACCCCCACACACAAAGGGAAAGTGCTCAGCCAGATATCAGAGGCAGCCAGACTGCCCCCAGGCAGGAAACAACTCACAGCAATAACCCCCAGGCACTGCCTCTCATGAGCCAGCAGGCCTCTGCAGGTCACTCTGCTGTGCCACGGGGACCCACAGCCCAACAAGGACTCACTGCACCGCAGAGTGCAGATATAAGAGCTTTGGCTGATCCCAATCACCTTCAGCAGGCACACATGACTCAGCAGCACATAGCTGCACCATTTCAAACACAAGGACAGCGCACACACACACAGCCTGCCGTGCACGATGCCAGGCAGCCTCGCCAAGGGGGCGCTGCTCCAGTCCCAAACCCTTCTGCCCAGCCTAGCCGCAGTAATCTAACCCAGAATGCACTTAGAGCCCACACCGAGAGGGCTCAAGTGTTTGAGAATCGGAGACAGCAGACCCAGGCAGCCCTGCTTCACCCTGGCTCAATGCAGATCCAGGCTCCAGCTGCAACAACTCAGCGACCACCAACTCCTCCTCCTGTTATGCCACTGACACAGTTTCAGAACCTCCCAAAAGAGCGCAACCAACACAAATCTCCTACCAGAGGGGCACAACCTGTCAAACGCAACATACCAGCAACCCAGCGGCACTTACAACAGGGGCCGAGCGCACCTCGCCATGCCACCGTGATGCCCACCAACCAGCACCATCATCATCATCATCATACTGGACACAATCATGCTGGCGCGCACAGGCATGGTCAAGTTCGTGGCCACGGGCACCGTGCCCATGTGACCAACGCCGGGCAGGTGAGTGAGCTGCAGCGTAATGTGTTGAAATAAGAACAGATGCCAGGTGTTCAGTGAGTCTAAATTTCTAGCCTGAATCACTCTTTAGGATGTGCAGTTTCAGGCGTACTGTCTTGTGTGCTTTTGTTTTCTCTGCAAGTGTCTCTGCTTTTTGACTGGAGTGTGTGTGTATAAATCTTGAAGGGTCTTTGAAAACACCTTTAAGTAGATTTTGTTATTGCATTTTCTTTCTATTGACAGTGCTATAAAATGTACTTAGTCTTGAGTATTTGTGACACCTTTGCAGTTTGTAGAAGTAGCTTTGTGTGTGTCAGGGGTTCTGCCTTCTCTTCTGCATGACATGTTGCCAATGAAGGCCTTGTTGTGTCTTTCCAGCAACAAGCCCACAGAGGAAGACCAAGATGATGACAGATGACAGCGGACGACACTCTACAAATGTCCCGCATGCACTGCCACAAACAAACAGCTGACAGACGCAATCCAATATTCCACCAAGCAAGACTGACTGCACCGAGTTCTGCTTTCGAAAAAGCTGTCACACACTGGTGTGTCAGTCCCGAAGACATTTTATTATTTTTTTTATTTTATTTTTTTAAGAAATGAAAATGTCTCCCATGGGGATGCCAAAATTTTTTGACAAAGTTTTGAATATCATCCCTCTCTTCTGAAAAGAAACTTGAAATACTCAGAACACACACTGCTGCAGACTGTTTTCACACACAAAAAAAAGTTCAGTGATCAATGGCTGCTGAAGAAGTTCACAACCTATCATCCATTCATCAACAGGACTAAACAACACTCCCTTTGATAAATTGCACATGAAATACTTGCATGAATGTCTGTGAGCACCTGAGCCAGCAGAGACAGACAGTAAATGGAAAGGCACAAGATGGACTCGACTGCTGGGAGTGGTGACAGTTATGAAGGAAGAAATTAGCAGCGGGGGTGTAGGGGTGGTCCCGACTCACATGGAGCTATTTATTTTATGCCTTCTGTTAGCGGATGCCTCTTCTGACACTTCTCAATTAAGAGGATTCGCCTCGCTGGTGCTCGGAAATAACGCGCAGCTCGGTACGAGGGGGATCCCACAAATGGATGGGCGCCTATTAATTAAAATGCCTTTATGTGACTTAAATGACTTGGAAAATATTCACAGTCAGGCATGAATGAGGTCACCACAAAGACCCAGACTGCTAAGCTTTCTGCTGAAAAAGCAAAGTTACAAGTTTAAAAGGTTAAACAAATATTTTTTTTTTTTACAAATAATGTATTTATTGATTTATAACAGCTGCATTGTTTTGAACAAAAAGGTGAGCTGGCAGTATTCTATATTTCTTGTATTTTCAAGAAACTGAGAGTAAGTTGATCCAAAACTTTAGCCATACTGTTTAGGTGGTAAATATATTTTCCTGCTGTAAATATTTGAGTTAAAAAATGTTTTAGTTCCCAGCTTGAAATAATCCTCAACAGAAGCACCGTTTACTGCTGTGTGAGAAACATCTGTTTACAACTACACTAAAACATAACTTCTTTAATGAATTTAAAAAATGTAAAAACATTTAAGTATGGGACTGTTTCAATGATCAAATCATGTTGTAACTTTTTATATTGCTGGGTTGGTTTAAGATGATGTTTTATGTTTACTTATGCTGAGTTTGATTCACTTTAACTGGGTTGATCAAAAAAAATTGTTTTGGTATTTTTTTGAAATAGGTATAATAATAAACACAATCTAAACAATTCTGTTAAACAGAAATGCATTTTGCATGAACATATGAGTGTTAATTGTTTCAGTCTTGTTTTGCACAAATAAAACAAAGATTCATATAGATAAACTTGGCAAAAAATAAATGAATTCAACTAATTAAAAATAAAATTGTTGAACCAAGCCAGTTAAACTGAGAACAAACAACCTCAAATAAGTCAATATAATTTATGGGAAGATTGGTTAAATATATATACATTTTAAATAGTCATTGAACACAGGTTTTAAGTTTTAAATTGACATATATGTGAAAGAAAAAACCCTAAAAGCTTGATGTGATGTGATGTTTTACCACTGTGTTTTTATTTAAGTCAATGAAACATCTGGTATAATTGTTTTTTTTATTGTAGTCTCAATTTTTGCAGCAATTCCCTAAGAAAGATGTTAAATGCCATTTTAGGAGTAATAATATACAGACAAGTTGCTCAAACACATAAAGAAGTCCAAAAATAATGTGCAGGTTTTTACATTT
The DNA here is from genome assembly GCF_001649575.2 of Kryptolebias marmoratus. Taxonomy (NCBI): domain Eukaryota; kingdom Metazoa; phylum Chordata; class Actinopteri; order Cyprinodontiformes; family Rivulidae; genus Kryptolebias; species Kryptolebias marmoratus. The sequence continues at coordinate 6,029,617 of NC_051445.1, read as the reverse complement.
TGTTGGACAAAGAACAGAATGGTCCATCCTTAAACATCTGAATAATGTTAGTACTCACAACTGAAAACCTGCATGAAAATCTACAGAACACATCTGGTGTCTCCAGTTGAACATCTGCAGAATAATATTTGCTTATTTACAGTCTTTATGGAAGCTAATGATTATAACTAGCTCAGACAGATGTAAGAAGCTGCAAGCTAATTTTTTGTCTTTATTTCTTGTGAGGGAATTGTAAAGTGTAAACCTGGGTTTTTTGTGTTTCATATTTGATCTGTAATAAAGATATTTATTACTCATGTTTTCACAAAGTCTCAGGCGATTTTAGTGACCTACTGCCATCACAGTGGAGTCACTTCTTTAGACTGTACACAGGACTTTATTTTACCTGTTTTTTCAACGAAACAGCTCTCAAAACAGGATTTTTTATTTTTATTCTCAACAAACAAAGAAAACACCTGAAGCATGCTGACAACAATCCAGTCCTCAAAGCCCACCCATTCATTCCGGTGCTTCTCTGAATCATGAAGCTGATTGCAGCCAGGACATATTTCTGCTCACTGTGTCTACAGTGATAATTGTTCATTGTGGTTGTGCACACCGAGTGCCGTGATTCAGATAAATCTGGATCCTGGGCTTGTTGTGGGGGTACCGAGCGTGCGTTTGGATCGCACCTCCATCCGTCTCCTGCTCTCACTTTTACGTCACGTCTGATGAAAAGTCCTGCTGCTCACTATCGGAGACACTTCACGGTATACTAGCACTGTAATGAGTGAAGATGGAGTGCGTTTGAGTACCTGCACTAGAATAGCTCGGAGCGTTGCCTACCCGTTCCAGATGAAAACTGTGATTTATGAAAAGTTTGAAGCCGTTTCACAAATGAAGTATTTTGTGTAATACTCTGTGCCTGCTGTTTTCGGAGTGAAGTGTGCTGTTTATGGCCTAAACAATTCACATGAAATTGCAAGACACTTTGTTGTGAAAAACACAACACAGTAAAAGCTCAAAACCTGATGTTGCGATCTTCTCTGGGACAATTTGCATGCAAATCTGCTGGTGTTGCCTTAGTGCACTGATTTCCTGTGATTTACTGTGACACCCACAAGTAATTGTAAATGTTTACGCATCCCTTCGGAGGCATAAATTAAAGGAAAACATAACTCAAGTGCTGTGTGTGCAAATTGGGCATGTTTTTGTATTGATGAATGCTGGTTTTGGTATTTGTCAAACTGCAAGCTTTCCCTGCTTAAGTGTGAATTGAGCCAGTGCTGATTTTTCTCAGGGGACTGCATGTATATAAAAAACCTTGTAAAATCCTCAATATAATCCTAGTACAATTTTAATTTAAACTCACTTAAGCTCCACAGGAACTCATAATTTGATCATTTTGATGAGATTTCATAGCTCAAAAAAATAATGAAGCTGCCGTGAAACCCAAATAGAGTTTATTCTCATTAATTAACATATCCATGTAGATAAAAAAAAGAAATCTATTTTTTCTTCATTCACAGTGTTGGTAGAGATTTCTTTCCATCATCAGGAAGAGAAACAGGTTCACAAAATGTGATTTTCTCAAGAAATGAAGTGAAAAGATCATTAAGACCACAGAACGCCTGCTAACCTTTGACCTTCTGTCTGTAAAACAGATCATAAGTGTAACTCAGATTTTCTTATATGTGAAGTTTCTGATTAAACTTAACAAATACTAATAAAACAATTCAACGTCAGAATTATCATTCTGGAAATGAACTCATCTTTAGTCTGTGTTGCATCATCCAACCACTCCACATGTCCTTGAGCAGGAAACTGAAGCTCTTTGTCCTCCTCACAAACTGTAAATCAATCCAGGTGAAATTCTCTAAACTGTAAATCACAAAGTAAAACCACTCTGTGGCATTTCAGACACTTCATGCCTCTTCACCCACAAGGGGGAGCCGTGTGAGAGGAATTCTGATGCCCATCGATCACCTTCATCCATTTGATTTCTTTTTACTTCTCAAGTCCTTGACCAGGTGTTTTCCTCTGGAATTAAAATGCAACTCCGAGGCAGCAGTGTTGAAAAATATAGGCAGCAACAAGAAAACACTCACTTGTCACAGGCTTGAATTTGTATTTTTTTTTTTTAGCTGTTTGAAGGTGAATTGATGCCTTCAGGGGTACACAAAAAGCACCGTTCCTTCAAAGAGTTTTGTTTTCTATCGTAATCCTTTGTTGGAGCAACTGAGCGTATCATGTTCCACTTAATATTTTCACCATGTTTTCTCTTTCAAATAAAGACAGACTGTTTTATTCAAACACTCTGCAGTAAAAGAAGTCAGAAAAGAACCTGCCTGTTTGTGGAAATTCGGGACTTTTAACAGTTTTAACGTCTTATTGTTGTTCTACTTTCCAATGCAGGCAAAGATTAATTATTGTTGGCTGCAGAAATGTTTGTTCGTATGTTCGTCATGTTAGCAAAATATCCCATAAATCTCTGATTTTAATGAAACTTTCAAAAAGTAAAGATGGGGGTAACATCTGCAACTGATTACCTTATTGAGTCAACCTGATTCAAGATGGCCACCACAGCAAACACAAAAATGGCTATACCTCAGTCAGTTTTACAGATACTGAGCTGAAATTTAGTGCAGCAGTATTTGACAATGGTTCATACCACTATGAGCTCTACACATTGTACAACATCTTTACTTAAAATTTTGACATTTTTACAGATATTTTATTGAATAAAAATTAAACAAAAAGGTCTGACAAGACAGCACAGAACAGGAGCACAACAAAACTAAAGGTTAATAACAAGAAGCAGGGAACAATGATGCAAACATGGGACACCAGTAGGCTCTGATAGTGACTGACGATGACCTGGGTTTATTTATGCTAGGTGGGGAGTTGAACAAGCAGATGCAGAGCAGATGTGATGAACTGAAGGGAGGACGACTGAGGGGAAACTGTGGCCAAAGACACAAGAAGAAAAAACTAACAATAGACATGCTGAACACAGGAAATGATCGAAATGAAACAAACACCTGTAACAAATAACAACGACTCAACCTACAAACCAAACAGAAAATCCAAAGCTATATTGAGCTAAAGTTTCATGTGGTAGTAGCTTAGAGTCATTCACATACACTGAGCACTAACAGATTTCACAATATTGCATGAGATTGCACATACCATTTACAAGGTTTGACCAAAACATCTCCAACTCTGTTCCTTCTCATCATAAGATGCTTTTAGTTTACACTAGCATAAAAAGCTCCTGGTGGCATGCATTCATTCATTCCAGGAATTTTAGGCCTTTTTTCAAAGATGATTTCTTCTGTGAAGAAGCAAATTTCTAAAGCTAAACATTACCAATCATTCTATTTCATTTTGACCTTGAAGCTGCCTAAAGTAAAACTGCACTTAGACATCAACATCTCGCCCCACAAGTGGTAAAAAAAAAAAAAATTCACACCTACAAAGTGTCGCAGCAGAAAAGGTTCATAGTTAAAGACCGAAACCACAGAGGAGACATGAAGTGCGCAGGAGATATTCAGAGAAAAAGCTGATTCTCCAAAGTGCAGTGCAGAAAGTCTTTATGAGCTGTGTAGTGCAGCAGAAATCCAGCTTCAGTAAAAAAAAAGAAAGGTGAGCTTACGTATGAGTCACTAAAAATACATATGAGCCAAGAATAGAAGGATATTCAGCATCACATGAAGTTAATGAAACAAGAGCTGCAAAAATTAGGGTTTGACTTTTGCTGCATCTGTTTCTTTTCTTATTGTTCACTTTTATGCCAAGTGTTTTATTTTTCAAAAGACTTAAACAAAGTACTCGCTTTTAGAAAAGAATCATTGTTACATTACTTAAATGATGAAAAGAAGAAGAACAAGGCTGATTGGTGGTAAAACTACAGCAAGGTTCCTAATTTAGCTCAGGGTGACTTTGTAGCAGCCACAATGATCACACGACATTTACAGAGAGAAGTGGAAAGGCTAAAACCAGCTCGAACCAAAACTGCTTTCTCAGAGCTGAGTTTCTAATCACATCGGGTTAGAAAAATATGAGTGCCTTAACTTAACCACATTAGATTGAAGGCCTATCAGTCCTTTGAGGAATGCATATCAGCCGCCATCTTTTCATGCCAGAGTTTTAGACTAAAATCTGAGAAATTAAGTTTTTTTTTGGTCAAACCTTGAAAATGTTATCTTCTTTTCTCATGCACTATTGCAAGATGTCACACTCAAAGAGAGCATTGTGAAAGACTCTTAGCTACTACCATGCCAAACTTTAGCTCAATACCTCTGAACTGTTAATGTTGCTTAGCTGTGGTGGCCATCTTGAGTTGAATTGGCTCCAGAAGTGAAGCAGTTGTGGAGGTACATCTGGTTTTACTTTCTCACAGTTTCAGGAAAATCTGCCCCAGTAATTCGGGAGATATTTTCTTAACAGACAAACGAGGTTGAGGCCAACAGTTATCACCGGTTATGAAGTGTTGCTGGTTTGTCAGAAAGATTATTTAACCCTCCGATGGCCTTCGGGTCAAATTGATCCAACTTACAAAGGCTTGTCTGCCTCTCTCTAGGGCTTCAGGAGGGTTAAAAACTAATGAACAATAATGAAACACTTATTTGTAGGAAAACAAAGAAAGTGTTTGTTTTAGATGGCAGAAGTTGCCAGCAGAACGCAGAACTCTGTTAGGTGTTGCACAGTACAGCCACACATTCGTAGACAACAGACATCTTTAACTAAACATCCTATCACAGTGCATTAAAATCTGCTTTCCTTTTGGTTTTCTCTCCAGGTTGTGCAGATTGTTACAGGAGAAGAGGACAGAGAATCTTAAGAGCGTTAAAGGAAGTCCTGCTCATTTGACAGCCAGGGCGACGCAGGGTGCAGAATACTGCAGAGGGAGTCTGATTAAACAAGCAGCCTGTCCTGCAGCACAAATCACACCTGCAGCAAATAATATAATCATACAGCTGCCACTGGAGCTTTAAACACCCTGCAGGACAGAAGCTTTAATCGGTTGTAAACTATATCTTAATGCAACCAGCTGGATGACTTTCTTTCTCTCCCAGACTCAGTCATCATATCTGCCTTTGTTTTTCTTTTTCTTTTTTTTTTATTAAAAAGCAAAGCAAACACAATCAAAACATGTCAGAAGGCAATTTAAAGTTTGTCTGTTGGTGTTTACAACCAACCAGCTGATAAAGAATCTGCGGAAATCTTTACATTTGCTTATCAACGAGTCACAACAAAGATTCACGGCGTGTATTGAAGGTATTGTGTTTTACAGCTGCACCGGTTCGGTTCACTCTCAGCTCACGTACTGCAGAGAAAATAAATTGAACCTGTATGAGACATGGCTTCCAGTCTAACTCACATGTACTTTCTGTTTTCAGCTGCTCAGGCTCTTGTGTTCAGTCTTTAATAAAACAGATTGCCCGTGTTGTTTGATGTGTTCCCTCACTTATTTGGCGTCAGCAGATCGGCAATAACTCCCAACTAAAATAACTAAGGCGGATTTTGATTGACAGAATATTCCAGTGTAATAAATCTGCAATGAATCTATCTTCAAATGAGAAACTTGAATATTTATCAGGCCTAATTTCCTGGTAAAGCTTTCTTTTGTAACAGTCTCAAATGATGGTAGGCTTTAGCATTTTATCTGAACCTTTTTTGAAGAATACAAACAATAAACTGAAACAAAATTCATTACTGTCATTTCTTACTGAATGTAAATAAGCAGAGAATTAAAGCCTCACATTGTGCTGGAAGACTGTGCCCAATTAAATTCCATTAAATATCATTTTAGCTGTGTCCATTTATAATCACAGAGGTTAAATTCAAATGAAATACATTCAATTTCACTTCAAAATGCTCTTGACTGTCTATAGCTCGCAGTGTGTATGAAACAAATCAAAAAGAAGAAAGGAGACATTAAATGCAAGAGGAAGCAGAAACTTTTGTTGACCAGAAAAGTAAACACTTTATTTGAGAGCTAAAAATACTCTTAGATTTAGTGGATGTTGTTAACACCCGCTGCTGAAAAGCCAGGCCAGACAACGTGTCTGTCTGCCTTTTACCAAAATATCACATGAATCGCTCGATGATTTTTAATGAAATTCTCAGAAAGTAATCGTTGGATGTACCTCCACAGGTGATTAACTTTTGAAGTCAACCCAATTCAAGATGGCTGCCACAGCCAACTGATCTTAAAAAGCATTACAGTTCAGTCAGTTTCACACATACTCACCTGGAATTTGTTGTTGTTCTGAGACTTAGAGCTAACAGACTGCACAGGATCTTTGTTTAAGATTTTGCAACATACTATTGGAGTCAAATCCGTTTGTCTGTTAGCAAAATATCTCATGAACTACTTATCGAGATTTTCATTTTATAATTATTAAGCATACAACTACAACTGATTACCTTTTGGAGTCAGTCTAATTCAAAATGGCCGCCACAACTCACCGACTGTAGGCGACACAAAAACTCTGTCTCTGTTTTACAGATACTGAGCTCAAGTCTGAAGTGGTAGTAGCTGAGAGTCACTCACAACTCGTACTCTGAATGTGACATCTTATGATATTGCATGAAATTTCATTCCTCAGCAGAAGGTGATCTTTGTCTGAAACTTGTCATGAAAGAGGGTAGGCGGTGTGCATTCCTTCAAGGAATGTTAAGCCTGTAATTTTAATCATTAAGGTTATTTTACAAATGGAGAAATACTGACTAAATTAGAGGTAAATCACCAGCTGAAGTCTGAAAAGCCTAATTTTAAGAATCCATTTACTCTTCTCCTCGCACATAAAAACAAGCAAACACGAGCTGGGTTTTATTTCTCATTTGTCACATCATTTATTACTTTTTCTCCCACACTAAGTAATTTGTAGAAATCACTCGAGGTCTGAAAACCTGTGATGGGCTTTTGTAATTAATTCTGCCATTTCAAATTAATTGATCTGACAGCAAAAAAAAAAGTGACACTGAAAATTAGCATTGGTTGCAGGCCTTGTGAGTGCAGCGACATGTTCCTGCTTACTTCTGCAGAAGAACACAGTCCTGGAATATCTCCTCCTCCAAAATGCCACTGCAGTGACACATGACCTCAAGTTAAGCAGGGCTTTGGGGGGAGTTAAATGTGACATTTGCAAAACAATTTGGCACGGTTCACTTTTTCACTTTTCCAAAATTGCTCACTATCATGTATTTTTAAATGGCCTTTGATAAGGACACTGTTTTCTAAATGGATGTTCAGCGTGTGTGGGGTGTGACATTTTGCTGACCTAAAAAGTGCTGTTTGTCCCATCTGTCATCACACAATGAGCTGAGTAAGCACTTCAAAGATGGAGACACTGTAATAAATTAGGTTTTATTTATCTGTTCATTCTTCAGGGGGAAGGTTATAAAAATGCATATAGTGAGAACCCTGTGGTTTGAATTTTTACTCAGACTTTGTACTTTCTATATTAGATAAAACTATTTAAAACATTGCTTTTCATATGGAAACCTTAAATTAGTAGTTATAATTGTGCATCCATTTATTAAAGCTGCTCTATTTTTATATGAAATGCCCTGAAAGCAAAATTTTTCATGAATGATCATTTTACTGTGAAAAGGTTAAGTTCTGCTTTATGTATTTTTCTTCTGACATGTCAGATAAATTGTCATTTACAGAACGTCAGACAACCAGCGTTTAGAAACTTTGACTAAAACATTGGCTATTTATTATGGGGTGCAGCATGTGTTGCAATGCCACTAATTAAAACTGATGATTAAACACAAGTGTTTTCAATTTGATCGTTCTGAACACTGATGTAGACAAACGTAACCAGCTTGTAACCAAATTTTGAAGCAATTTGAATTAATATCCCTTAAAGTTATCATTACATTTTTCTTTGCAATGACATTTCTGTGTAGATTTGGACTCAGACTTTGTACTTTAGTTTTTACTTATTGCAATGACACAATAGAAGAACTACTGGCAGCAAACAGCTTGATGTAAAACACATTAGCTTCACTAAAACAAAAATATATGCTGCTAGTTATGTCAGAAAACAAAAGAAATATATATGTCAAACAAGCAAACTAAAACTAAAATTAAAATCAGGAACACAACCAGAAAAAAGGCAAGAAAGCAAGTGACTGATTGTCCACACTGAGGGAGTAAACGACTAGAAACAGAACAGGTGTGATGATTAGCAAATTGGGACCAGGTGTGAAGCAAGAGCAGAAACAAAAACCAACAACAGAGCCATTGGTGAGCCACACAAAACCCACCAACAACCTAAAGACTGTTTCATGATTTAGTGCAATAAGTGTCTGTTAGGACAGTGTTCCCCAGCCGTGGTCCTCTGGACACACTGTCCTGCATCGTCCAGTTTCACCACGTCTCATTTTGGCTTATATGACACCTGATTTGACTGATTGAACTAACTCCACAGCTGTGGACCAGAGCATTGGGAAGTTCAGCATCAATTATATTGTATCCTAAATATTTTCCTATACTAAACACTTAGAAAAAAATAATCACTTCAGTTCTTTTACATTTCACTTTTAAGAAAAGAAGTCATGCAGAGCAGCCATTAGTTTTAGAGCTACAATTGTGAGGCCATCAGCAGCTAACCTCCTATTTAAATGTTCCCAAACACATGGCATATGTTTCCCATGGCGATCATTAAACTTTCATCTCACCTTAATGTAAAACTACAGCTGCCTTCCAATTCTCCTTTGTATTAAACTGTATTACAGAGCTGTATTCTGTTCAGTCTATTGAACAATTTCACAGCCTGATTAGAGGAGTTGTGACTTTCAAGTTTTGATCGACCTCCAAGAATGAGTGTGATGTCCCTGTCTTGTGGCTCTGGTCCAATTGGAGGCTTCTTTTTATCTCGGCAAACACCCGCTGCTTGATAAAACCAGTGATTCAACTCTTTTTTTTTTTTTTTTTTTGTCCCCATAATTAGATGCATTTTTAGTGCTGAGCTTTTTGATTGCTCCAGACATTTTTATCTTTATGATCCAGACTTCTTTTGAACTTCCACACTATCCAGTTAGGTATTTTTTTTTTTTTTTATCTCACTGCGAAGTTGCACACAGAAACCCCAACTCCACTGGCGTTTTGCATTCAAGATCTTGCTGAATAACTGAAACAGAAATTGTGTGGAAGAAAGACCTAAAAAAGTGTGACGATGATCTAATTTAGCTGTAAAGAAAACAATAATTCCAGCTGATTTAACATAAAGATGGCATAAAGCATGAAGGATCGGTTTCAGTAAAACAATGAAGAGGCTGCTTTCTGTTATGCATATTTAAAATTTTCCAGGGGATTAGGTATAGTGTCAGTGATGTAAGAGTATTATTTCTTCGGAAACTCAAGTATTAAGCCTCTGATCTCTCTTAAAACAAATCCAACAGCCTTGGAAATTCCCAGCAATGTTACATAATCCACTAAACTTTTATTGTTCAGGTGTGTGCCTCGGCTTTGATCCCATTAGTGAGCAAAAGTTGAAACAGTTACTCAGAATTAAAACTGTTTTTGTTTCTGTGTTTACAAAAAGACCCACAGTAGCTAAAATATTAATTGCGTATATCTAGCACTTCAAAACGGATGTGTGGGGGAATCTCTTTTTGGTAATTCTCCACACGAGAAATTGATTAAATCATTCTGAACATGATTAGTTTGTATGGGCGTGGAGCCAGGGACTGAAAATTTGTTTTATCTCCATGGCTTTTGAATGTTTTCTATTTTTTCCATGCAGATTTCTGTCCTCCAATAGTCATTTTTTAAAACTTAGGTCACTGATGATAAGGCTTCCAGCAAAATGTGCGGGATTATCTTTTCAACATGTTAAGCTTTTATTCATTAATGTGTCACTGGGAATGGAATCAGTCCAAGCCATGTTGGACACAAACTCACTCTTCAAACGGCAACATGGTAGCTTAGCTGCGTCTGAACTCTTCTGTTGGGATGAGAGAATTATACTGTCATTCTTCCCCCTCCACCACAAACATAAGGAAGCTTATAGGTTCATGCTCTGGGTATTAACAAAGGGATTAAGGCAACTTCTGGGACGCTCAAGTCTGTGAAGCACAGACCAGCAATCTCTTCATTGTTGAGCTATCTTCTTGATGTAAAACAGTAAAGTTTTTATTTCAAATGCTCTGAAACAAGATGGAGGCTTGATTATTCCTTCTGTGTGGGACAGAACCGGTTGCTTTAAATCTCAGGTCTTGTTTCTGATGGTTATTGCCCTCGGATCTGGACAGAAATATGTACTCTGATAAATAGCAGTGGAGTCTGCAAGATGTGGATCAGATAAACTGTGAAGCTGAATAAATTAATGTCACGGCATAGCAAGCTTTGCTGCTCAATTTTATAAAAATATTGAAAAGGGGATTGCGGTTCTTACTTTCTCAAATATGGCAGGTAAAATTTGCCTTCTGGCAGAAGATACAGAGACCAAAAAGTCAGTCTGAATTGTTTAAAAACGTAATTTCTTTCTGCTTCTATTAAAATTTTAAACATTGTCTCGAAAGGCTGAATGAATTGTGCAATAAATCTTTACTGTAATAGGGATCACACAATACTGTCATTCTGTTCTAAATTGCATTTTCTTTTTAAATAAATGTTTCTGTATGCTTTAAGAATGAGAAATGTGTAATTATCCTTCAGATGGACCATGTTTGTGTGTGCAAAATTGCTTTAAAACCCTATTTGTTTTTGGAAACAGCCATTGAAGCAGCATTAAAACAAATTTCCCTAAAGGGACATATAGTATACTGCATAGTATCATATTGTTTGGCATTGCATTGTACTTTGTTGCATCGCACCATATTGGACTGCATTGTATTATAATATTGTATCCCATTGTGTTGTGCTGTATAATATGTTTTAGATTGTCCATTTAATGCAACATTACACCCATACATTTCAGAACTTCCTAAATAAATATTCCACAGCCTATACTACAAAAGGTTTGGACTTTAAAGGTTCAAATGTGAATAATAAAATATAAAAAGCAATTCAAATTATTCCAACCCTGTGTTTACTGTAGATAGTAAAGAGAAAAAAATGTTCAGAGGAATGTCATGAAAAATACAAGCTGCATGTTTGAATTTTCTGTCAGCATATTTACCTTGTTGCATCACCTCCTCTTTTAACATCACTGTTTGGGTTTGAATAAAGTCTTTTTCAATATGTAAACAGTCAACAGGGAGACAGCTCTAGAAAGTAGGAGGCCAGTTTTCCTCTCAGACTATTTTACTCCAAAATCTCTGGTGCCTTTCTATCAGATGTTTGTAGATATGTCAATTCGCCATGTATTGTGCAGTAATGACTCCATATACAACTGATGCTGGCTTTTAAACTGTGTGATGATAACAGGGATCCTGCTGCAATGTGATTTTAAAACTTTGATTCATCCCACTGCAGGACAGGTTTCTGTTTTACTCCTTGCCATTTGAGATGAGCTCAGGCCCAGTGAACAAAGCAACTATAATGGATCTAGGTAAATGTATTATTTCTTTCATTTTAGAAATAAAGCTTAAATTTCTGAATGCATTGATAAAGAAAAAACCTTACTGAGCCCACATACCTTTATGTTTTGTTTCTGTACAGCACTTTGTGATGCCTTGAGCTTTAAAAGTGCAACATAGATAAAGCTGATTGATTGCTATAGTCAGTATTGTATTCTTCTCATTAAAATGTTACCGTAGGTCATATGTGCAAGCTGTTATTATTATTAAAACCTACTGTTGCATTTTAGAAATAAAGACTGCACTTAAAGCACTGTTAAAAACGCTGAAAGTTCAGTGTTGCATGTGTTGTTACTTCAGCTGAGAATTTCGTGAAGTTTATTTCCTTCCTCTTTCTCAGAAGAGCTTGGGAAGTTCAGGTTCTTATTTATACCATTTACAGTAAACAGAACAGATAAAACACACACAGGTTTCCACTTTATTCCAACACCCAATCATCTCCAGCTTCTCCCTTGTGGTCCTCAGAAGGCAGCTGATAACACAACGGAGTCTCATCTTTGCTCTCCATGTTTGTGCTCTTCTGCAACACAAGCACTCTGAATTTTTGCTCACAACAGCTGTGGAAATCTAACTTAAAAATGTCATTTGAATGACAGTAATACTTTGTTCAAGGTGCAAATGTAAAACAATCGAAGCACCATTGTTGATATTTGGATGTTAATCTTTTAATTCTGGAACAAACCCATACAAATAAATAAATAAATAAATAAATAAAATACACCAAAAGATGACTTTTTGTAGCTGCACATCATACAGTGCATACCAAATATAATCAAACTTAAGGCCCGTGCATACAACCTAAAACTAAACACAGGAAGAACAACAAGAAATAAAACATAATTGTCAGGTTTTGTTTTGATGGTGTGTTTCTTTTTGTATTTAGTGGGGTTTTTTTTGTTTTTTTTATGTCATCATCCATTTGTCCTCAGTCAGCACTTGTTTACCTGCCACGCCCATCTCCACCTGCCTGTAATTGCGATCACTCACCTGTGCCCACTTCCCCTGATTACCTGTCTTTAAAACCTGCTCACCGTCTTCACTTCCTTTTCGGGTCATTCTTTCTGTTTTGCACTTCTTGTCTCTATGGTCTTTTTCCTTGACACGTTTTTGCCCATGTGTTTGTTTGTTCTTGCTGCCATGTCAGCCTTTTGTTTTGTTTATTAAAGAATCAGTTTTTATTTTACGATGAGTCAGCGTATTGGGTTCGCTGCCACTCTCTCCGCCAGTCATGACAATAATGAAAGAAACAAATAAACCCAATACAAAAGAAACTCAAAAATAACTCACAAAAACGGCAAATCCTGACATTTTCAGCCATTGAGATAATATTTTAAATGTTTTACAAATGTCCTGCTAATCCTTGAATGATCGAGTCTTTTATCAGTTTTAATTTTGCTCCAGAAATTGAGCCTCCATCCATTTTCTTCACCTGCTTTTCAGTGCCGGGTGCTTAGTGCACACTTCACACTGCAATTAGCCAACTTTGAAGCCAAGAAAATGAAGTCTAAATTTCTGAGTAATCTGTTAGATTTTGATGTGGATAGAGTAAAAATGTACATCCAGTTGGGATCGATCAAACTCTTGCTGATAATTTTGCAGCTGGGAAAAGATGTCAGACATCTGGTTTGAATTAATGTGCATCAGATTAACAGGGAGTCTGCCTAAATTAATAATTTTGTTTTTTATTGAATTCTCCTGAATTTTAAAGCAGAACATTAGTAGCTGTATTTCACTTTTTTATTGGGGATTTCTATAAACTGATTTGATAGCCGACTGTGAAAGATGTGTTCCAAAGAAATAATAAATGAAAAACAGCTAGTAGAGAGCAAGGCCTGATGCCACTGCTGTCTTTTTAAATTTCATCTTGTTTTCCTTTAGTCAATGAGATATGTTTATTTTAAAGTTGATGAAAGAAAACAAGTCATATTTCTGCATGAATCTTTTGACATAAAAGATCTGAAAACCAAGGTCAAGTTTTATATTTATTTATTAAATATTAAATGAGATTTGCCCTTGACTTGGACTAAGTTTATAATTTTGGCTCCCACCTAAACAGAGTTTGACACACTTGGTTTAAATGAAATTAACAAATAACTAAAAACATTAATATCACAAACACAACAATGGGATTTGGCAGAATGAGTGAGAAAACCCAACCCTCCTTAGAGCTGTATAGGCCAAGCAAACTTCAGAGTAGAAAGGTTTGTCAAAGTTTAAATGAGTCACTGGAGGTCAGACATTATGTCTGAACTGGCATTTTGATATTTTTAAAATTATTTTTACACCATCAGATTTTAGGTTTTATAATTTTTGCAGATTCTTCTACAGAATGTTAAAGTTTGTGATATTTAAGGGCTCTTTTCTGCAAATAAGCAAACTATTTTTATTCCAGTCTTTAAACTTCTTATTCAGTTTATACATCAAACCATACCCAGTGTGTCTCTCACTGCTGCAGCTATGCTATATAGTTATGGTTTTCTCTCTCAAATCCCCTCAGAGTCCAGAATGTGCAGACCCAAATTTTCTTTGACTTCCATTGTACGAATCTGAGCTCAGAATTTTCTCCTCAAAACTGAGAGTGAGGGGTCTTCTTAACTTGTCATTTCTCCTATAAAACCTGCTGTAAACACAAAAATTGACGTGTGTGACGACCAGATGCTTCTGCCGCACACAGTTCAGGAATTCTTTAAACGCATGTCGACTGTTTCTTTGATGGTTTCTTTCTAATCTACTTTTCACTCGACATGTCTGATTAAGACTGGTGTCGGGGAGTGAGAGACACAGGTGTGTGGTTACTATGGTGACCCTAATGAGCTACTTACAGCAGCTTTAACATTTATTTTGGCTTTTATTATCTTCACCCTTCTTAAAAAGATTATCCATCAAAAAGCTGGCATTTTGTCATCTTACATAATTACAAAGTCCCAAATTATTAACGGGCTTAGAAAGTTGATTTATGTTGGAATTTTAGGAACACTTTAAAATTTCTTCAGAAAGTTGATAGTTTTCTGGTTAATATCATAAAATGCAGCTGAATTAAAGCTGATTAAATATGATGAGCCATATTAGATTTACATTTGAATTAATCATTTATATTAGTAAAACAAGTTTTCAGTTCCTCAACTTTTAATTTAAATAGCTGGATATTTTTCAGTGTAACACTCTTTTCAAAACCTCTCTAATATATTTAATTTCTAGTTAGCAGCTCCATTAGGCATCACAGCTCTTCTTTTCCATTTAACCTCTGAACCTCTTAAGAAGTCAAAAAAAAAGAGTCTCCGAAGAACATTTAGATGAATTTAAGCAAGAAGTTTTACAGCAAACTTACGACCTTCAGAAAAAAAAGACTTTCTATGATTTCAGTTCTTTCTATGATTGTTTTGTTGAGGAAAGCATCTTTGTGTTTTTCATCAGCGAGCCCTAATACATTCATACATTATTACTTTTTACCACTCTGCTTCTGTAATCCATGATTTTATTCTTCTTGCTTCAGTAAACAAACAATCTGCTGCTCTGAAGACTTTTCTCTCCGAACCTTAACACTGCATTAGAACCATGTCCTCGTATGGGGTTCCATTAGTGCCAAAAATATGTTTATGTGTCTATGTAAGGCGTGTATGTAGCATGCTATGTATATATTAGGTGATATGTAAGGTGATATGTAGCATGCTATGTATATGTAAGGTGATATGTAAGGTGATATGTTAAGTGATATGTTAGGTGATATGTAAAGTGATATGT